>NC_081569.1:46352790-46428953 GCF_022355385.1 Mustela nigripes | reverse complement strand
TGGGCCGTGAACCAGGACAAGGTTGGACTTGTAGGTGACACAGCAGATGCACAGGTTGGAGGGGAGGTGAAAACAGAAGCTGGCGCTGGCCCCTTCCTCGATGAATACCAGCTACCAACAATACTCAACCCAGTTTTCAAATGGGGGGCTGTCAGCCCCGGGGACTGGAATTCAGGAGGAATCATTAGGAGCTTCTTAATAAGCTACTATGCCCCTTGCCGTATGTGCAATACCTGATCATTTCCGGAACGCTTCCTGTCCAGGCTCTCAAAGGGTGCTGCACAGCAGGTGGGGACTCAGCAATCCGAGGCAGGATGAGCCAGCTCTGTGGGTCCCTTCCCCGGCTCTCTAAGGCAGAAGCAGAGGTCGACATGTTTGGCAACTCTCTTCACCTTGAAACCTCAGCTTCCCCACTTGCAAGACATGGATAATAACACAATTGAGAAATGAGCTAACAGTGGTTTTAGAAATTTTGTGCTGTCATTCTTCTAACACTCTCCAGGGACTTCTCATCTGAGTTGGAGAAAAGTCCAGAGGGCTTGCCCTGACTCAGGAGGGCCAGCATGATCTGTCCCCTGGCTCTGACCTGGTCTTTCACCCCTGCCCCGTTCTATCCTGGTTTTCCAAACACCCCAGCCTCCTCCCCACCTCAGGGCCTTTGCACCAGCTATCTGCTTTGCCTGAGCACTGTTTCCCCAGGTGTCTGTATAGCACCTCCTCACCTCTCAAGTTTTTGTCCGAACATTAGCATTTCAGAAGGGCCTCCCAAGAACTCCCTAAAATGGTATCAGCTCTTCCCCAACCACATTGCTTCTTCTCACCATGGAAATATTAGCTCGAGGAGGGCAGGACTTTTTCTGCTTCGTTCTCTGCTATAACCCCTTGGCCCAGAAAAATGCCTGGGGGCACATAGTAGATGCTCAGTAAATATTCCCTGAAAGAATGAAGCCAGAAAAGAATAAAGAGGTCTTTAGTACTATTATTCTAGGGGAGGGACCCAATTTTATCCTGACCCCACTGAGAGGCCAAGGCCTTGGGCTCTTTGAAGCTGTGATCTCACAGAAAAAGCTACATCCTCTTCTCTCTCTCAGCTCTTCTGAAACCCCCGCTGGAAAACACGGAGCATCAGTTTATCATGGAGGGGATGACTGCATCTTGAACATCGTGCTAATGGCTTGCTAGTGAGAAAATGGGCACTTAGCCTGTCATCTGAATCAAATGGGGTGAGAGAAGCTTCTTCAAAGGCCCAATTTCCTAAAGAGAGAACAGTCAATGTGCAAGAAATAGGCCAGTCTGTTATGACCAGCAGGAATGGCAAGCCCGGTCCCCCTCCTGCCTGTCTGTCGACCGAATGGAGAAACAGGTTTGGAGCAGGTCTGTGTCTCGCTCCTTGGACCTGACCACCAAGCACTTTGGAGCCGCAGCCGGCTGGGAGAATGCCGTTGACCCCTCCAACCAACCAACTGCAAATCCCAGAAGTGAGTCCCTCTGGGATCCTTTTTAAAGCTGATTGTTCCCTAAATGATAGTGCTTTTTAATCTCTTCCTTTTGAAGACAGAATCTTTTTTCCTTACAAGGAAAGGCTAGCTAATTCTCCCAGGAAAGTGTTGTTTTCCTTTGATACAAATGATTGTATTATATTATAGGTGATTATTTTTTGATAACTGATCTACTTCACTGCACTATTTTTTTTTTCTAGATAGGAAAGGTAAGCTGGATATACTTATAATTCCTACATTTTAAAAGGCTTCCCCGCTCTTTTTATTCTTACAAACTTCCACCATCGCTAGCTTTGTTGGATGTTTTGAAGAATCCAGGTATAGGTCACATATACCTGAAAGCTAGAAAAATAGAAATGTTCCTCTCCCAATGTTTACTGTGCCCTTGCCGAACAGAAAGCCAACTGAGGCCCTTCAGGCAGCCAACATCAATACTGGGGTGAGCTGAGGCCAGAGTGCCAGCCAGAGAGTGGGGGCAGGGAGCCCAGACTTGGTCCTCCAGCAAAAGCTGAGTTAGACCAGCCTGGGACTCGGCTAGGAAGGGGGCTACCAGCTTTAGGATCTGAGTCTGGAGAGGCTGACGAGGAAGCAAGCCCAGGAAAGTAAGCCAGTAAATCCATCCAGGTGGAAGACGCAAGCTCCTTGCCTCGGTGGGTCTCAGAAGCACAGCTCAGCTAACTTACAATAGGCAAGCAGAACCCAGGGAGGACACCGCGCATCTATCAGAGGCCCAGCCCCCTTGATGACATGGAGCCTCCTGATTCTGATTCCACTTGTGAAGACCAGATGTAAATGTTATTACTACATACCTGAATGGGTCAGTAGCCATGCTTCTTTGAAAAACAATGCAGTTAAGGCCTGTATCAGTAATAATACTTTCTTGAGCGCTTTATTGTGTAACAAGCATGGTTCCAAGTGCTTTACATAAATCAGATCACTTGTTCTTTAAAAAAAAAAAAAAAAAAAAAAAAAAATATAAATAAATATATAAAAAATAAAAAAATACATACACATACCCATTTTAAAGCTAAGAAAACTGAGGCAGATGAGAAATCGGTGAGTTGCTCCAGGTGGAGTTAAGCTATGAAGCCAAGTACTCTGACTTTAGAGCCAGATTTTTCAACCTTGGGCCTTATGACTTGTGAGGACAAGTAATTCAGACAATTCTTTGTTGGGTGCTGTCCTGTGCACTCTAGAATGTTCAGCAGCATTCCCAACCTCTGCTTACCAGATGTCAGTGGCACCCCCACCCCACACTGGGTATGTCAAGTCACAGTGTCTTCCGTTCACTGTGGGGCCCTGCAGCACTGGATCGTGCCAGCTGTGTTACAGGAGACGCATCTGGGAGGGAGTCTTGGAGGAGCAGCTCAAATCACACCTCCCAAGGGGAGCCTCGCAAGCGTCCTTGGCTTCAGGTTTTAAAAATCCCATTTATCGGGTAGGTCATCTACAATCAGTGGGACCCACGGAAACAAACTCACCCCAAGACAGCCCACAGGCCATCTGATAAAGCTGAGTCTTGGTCCGTAATGTGGTGGGGTGTTGTGGCGAGGGGCGATCTGGCTGGCTGGCTTCCCAGGACGGTCACCCTGACACACAACCGAAGTATAGAGTGCCAGAGAGCGTGGACAAGGGGCTAGATTTCTTGGCTGTATTCTGTTCTTGAGTCCCGGGCTCTTTCCTAGTGTTTCTCTGTGAAATCTAACATGTGGACCTTGCCCTTTCCTGCCTTGTGAGGACGGTGAGTCTGGCAGTGGCTTTGGCCCAAGTCAGAGCAGGACCATTCATCCCTATTTCTAGCATGTTCTTCCTACCACATGCTGCCCTGTGAGGAGCGTGTGACTCCTGTAGGTCTCCCCTCCCTGAGAGGGAATCCACTCCCTCAAACTCCATTTTACTGTTTGAAACCTGAGACTGAGTGGCAGGGGGTAGCGTTCCCAAAGGCACACAGATGTCAGTAATAGAACAAAGACAAAAATCCCAGGTCTCGGGGTCACCTCCTTCCACCTCCTGTTGGTGGTTCTTCTTGGAATATTGAAGGAAAGCCCGGAAGCTGATCTTCAGGGATCAAGGCACACATATTTACTGAGGTCCTACTATACTGGGGAGGGGGGCAGGAGTCATGCTGGGAGGTGTGATTTGCAAACTCTGAGCTCAGGGAGATTACAGACTGGTTGGGGGTGGGGGGAGCCAGAAGCTATAAGCAATTATCTACAGAAGAGTAAGGAGGGAGGGAGGGAGATAGGGAGGGAAGGAGGAAGGTACCCCCAGGTGTTGGCAAAAAGGTTCCGGTTCAGAGTCCATGGAGCTCTGAATCCAAACCGGGCTCCGGTGTTTTGCGACGCAGGTGGAAGGACAGGGTCCAGGAAAAGGCGATGACCCCATCTGAGCCCTGCTGATCTGAAAGGCCACCGGCTGTCCAGGGGAAAGCCAGCTGGCTAGGCAGGAAGCTGGGGCTGAACTCTGAACAGGAGAGGGAGACGGGCGGTTTTGCCCTCAAGGTAAAGACGGGGCTGGAGCTGGGGGAGCCAGGGAGGTGGCGCAGGGAAGGTGTGCAGAGCGGGGAGCAGCCCGAGAAGGGGCAAGCTGCAGGGTGGCTGAGAAGGAGCAGCTAGGGAGGAAGGAGGAAAGCCTGCCCTTGAGGACGTGAGGACGGAGGAGGACTACCGCCGTTGGGAACCGGGGGACGCTCAGCACACCCCCCCCCATAAGTCAGTAGCAGACGCTAGAATATACTGGGCAGAGAGGGGAGTGGGAGGTGAGTACAGACCCCACCTTTGAGGAGCTTCCCCGTGGAAGTGAGGAGACAGGGCTGGAGTTTGAGGGAACCGCACACTCCTGATTTCAAGTTGCTGGCATGTTGGCCGACCTACAGAGGAACTGGAAGATGGGGGAAGCCCCGAGACCAGACGTTTCCCCACAGAGCAGCCAGAGAGGGCTTCCTCCAGTCGCTGACTGCACTTCCTCGCTCCCATGCCGTCAGCACACCGGGCTGTGTGCACCTCTCAGCGCACCTCTCAGCGCACCTGCTATGGCCCGGGGAGGACCATGGCCACCAATGAAAGCCGCCCTGGGGCTCTCCGTGTGCTGGAGGGAGTTCCGATTCAAGGCTCTGTGGTTCTGAAACCTTTCTGCCCTACCCTAGCCCAAGAGCACATACCCCAGGGATCGGGGGTCGAAGGGGAGCATGGAGCAGCCTCCCCAAGCCCAGGGTTTCTCTGAGGACTCGTGTTTTAGCTTCAAGATCCATGCAATTTTGCCTGCTACTCTGTGAGGGGCTTGTGTGTTCTGGACTTTAAAAGTGACGTTCCATATTGCTTACCTACCTTGTCCCCAAGGAAGATGTGCCTGTCTTGTACCATGGCATTCCAACCAGAGCAGCGGTCTGACCCCTCGGCCTCTACCTCCCCATATTTGCGCATGCGTGCGCACACACTCATGCATCTTACAGTGGTGAAGACTGAGGCTCAGAGAGGGGAGGTCACATGCCCAAGGCCACACAGCAAGTGCAAAAAATAGAATCTAGGTCCATGAACTCCCTATCCAGTGCTCCTCCTACCCAATTCTGTTGCCGAGGGAATCAAAGATGTCATATTGGGGGATGTTGAATTTCACACTTGATTTTGGCAGATGAAATGAGAGATGGGTAGCAGGAAGTGTAAGGTAGAAAATAAGTCTCCAATGCTTTTAAGACTTGACACTATTGTTAAAACTAACAGCCACATTCCAGGGAGGGTGTAACAGACTTTAAGGAGGCCTTTCAGCTCCAAACTATCTTCTCTATTCTGGCATTAAAAACTGTGAAAGCCACCTTTCAGTTAAGCATGGCCTTTTCCCCCTAGGTCATTACTATGGGCTGAATATGTACACCACCACCACCACCACCACCACCACCACCACCACCCCTGCTGCCACCAAACTTACATGTTGAAGTACTGACCTTCAGTATCTCAGAATGTGACCTTATTTGGTGATGGGGTCTTGGCAGACGTAACCAAGCTAAAAATGAGGTCATGGGCAGGACGGGGGAGCTAATCCAGTATGACTGGTATCCCTATAGGAAGAGATTTGGACACAGAGATACACAAGGGTAAAGACCAGGTGAAGATGTACAGGGAGGAGGCGGCTGGCTACCAGCCAAGCAGAGAGGCCGGACAGAGATCCCGTCCTCTAGCCCTTACACCACCTTGACCTCAGACATCTGACCCCTAGAACTGTGGGATAATGCACTTCTGTTGTTTAAGCCACTAGAAAACGAATACAGTCAGGCTTGTGATCCTCTGGAGGAAAGCATGGCCAGACTCCTTTAGCAGAAAAATATCATCTCTTACTGAGCAAGAGGAGCTTCTGTTTTCGAGCTCAACTTTTTACTAGATGCCTCACACATGGTATCTCATTTCCTCTTCACTGGAGAGATAACAACAAAAATTACGGCTCATCTTTAGGGGGCATTTGCTATACACTGTGCTATGTTATCTGGCAGCTGTTAATGCTGTACACTGAATATCCCCTACCAGGAGATCTGAGGCACTACTGTTCCCATTTTAGAGGTGAGGACATTGAGCCCCACTGAGGTCAAGTGCCTAGCCCAGGGCACTCAGCTAACAGGAAGTAGGCGATCAGAATTAGAATCCACTTTCCACCCAACTTTCTCTATACTTTCAAGGCAAATGAGCTTCCCCAGGGCTCTCCTCCTGAGTGGATGGAGGGGAGCTGCCTCCAGGGCTCAGCTGGTGAAGACAGGGAGAGAGAAGATCCCCCAGTGTGGTGCCTGAAACCACGCACCTCTGACCTCTGGGCAGCCCTCCTCCTCCCTCATCCCCCCTGCAAGTCCGCTGGGCTTGGCCCCAGTCTAGGCTGACGTCAGCCGGCTGGAAATTCCTCTGCCCAGTGGATCAAGGCTTGCAGAACAAAAGCTCCCACCGCAGGAAAAAAACTTCCTGCTCAGCCCCTAGTGAGAGGCTCGGGTTTCAACCACACAGCCGGTGAAGTCATCCATCGAGGGCCAGCAGCAGAGGGGCTCGGGAGGGCAAGGAGCAGCTGGGCGGAAGGCCTCTGCTCTCTTCCCCTCCAGGCCGCAGGGGCCGGCTCAGCGGGGCTGAGATTCCCCTGCGGCCGGCGGGGGGCAGGGCTGCGGCCTGGCCTTGCCAAAGCCCTTTCCCATCTCTGACCTCAGCCAGGCCTTTCCTCATGACTGTAGACAGATCCATTTGCCAATGGGGAAACTGAGCCCCAGGGAAGGGACGTCAGGGGCTCAGAGATACTCAGTGCATTAGATTCAGGTGGGAACACTTGAACCCGGTCCCCCAATTCCTAAGGGGAGCTGAGCACCTTTGGATACTAAGCAAAGGGGGAAAGACGAGTCCTCCAACAAAGGCCCGATTGAAAAGGAGCTAAAGCCCGTTGCTCAGCTGCCGCCCTGCCGGCCGTGGAGTGCTGACGTAGGATGGGAGAACCGCCACTGCATGCAAGCCTGGCTTGTGCCTCATGTGCCGCACAAACTCCCAGAGGTGTGGCACGCAATCAAGGCAAAGGGAGGAAGTGACTGGGGGAAAAAATGGGCATAAAGGGGCGCCTGGATGGCTTAGTGGGTTAAAGCCTCTGCCTTCGGCTCAGGTCATGATCTCAGGGTCCTGGGATTGAGCCCTGCATCAGGCTCTCTGCTAAGCAGGGAACCTGCTTCCTCCTCTCCCTCTCTGCCTGCCTCTCTGCCCACTTGTGATCTCTGTCAAATAAATAAATCTTTTTTAAAAAATGGACATAAAGCATCTGGAGACATGAAAGACATTGTCATTAACAATAATGTTCCCTCAAGCCCAGCACCAGCTAGGACGGCAGCCGGCACAGCCCAGAGCTCCATCCACATCTGCCAGCCCCCTGCCCACCCCTGTCCGTGAAATTTTGTTTCATCTTCGCGGTGGCTCCGCAATGCTGTGCCGTGGACCCCAGGATCCACCAGCTCCACTCTCTTTGGGACCTGGATCCTTTCCCTGGTCACCTAAGAAGTCCCTGAGGCCATGCCTCTACTGAGTGGCTTTGCCCCACGGTCCCAGGTGATCGAATCAGGGGTGTGGGCAGATGACTCCAGCTGGGCCCGTGAGGTTCTCTTTCTTGAGAATTTAGAATTGGGATGTCCTCTCAATGGAGGACCACAAGAGTAAGGTTTGGAAGTAGAGAGAGAGGGCGACATAAGGAGAGAGAGAGAGAGAAAGAATGAATGACTAATGCAGCAGGTATGCTGGGGGCAGGAGAGGGGGTGGTGGAGCTTTGGGCTGGCTGCTTTCCGTGGGGGGTGGGGGCGGGGGCGCCACACTTGCCTACGTCCTTAAGAATAATACATTCTGGTTTTGCCTAAGCTGGCTTGGGTTCATCTTTGTCACTTTGCCTCCAAGGATCCTCCTAAATAAGTTCCACGCTGGCAGGGACCCAGTCTTGTTCTCCAGTACATATCCAGGACCGTGCACGTAAAATGTACTCGGTGTGTATTTTTTGAATGAATGAAAAAGCCGAGGTTCAGAGAGGTTAACCGATTAGGACTGAAGTCACACAGGAAGTAACAGCTGGGATGTGAACTGGGTCTTCCAGCCTCAAAGCATGTGCTTTTTCTGCTAGAGCACTGCCTTTTACCGATGGTTATTCTTCTAGTAAAATCACGGGCAGTCAGAGCTGGAGTGGATCTGCAAGGTTAAATAAGTCTTTGTTTCACAGATAGGAAATTGGGGCCCAGGGAGGGGAAGTGGCAGGTGTCTCTTCAATGGCATGCAACCTCCTAGCCCCCGAGGAGCCTGCTGGGTGCTGGATCACTGAACTATTCTCACACCTGTGCTAAATAGCAGCCTGTGGAAAGCCCCAGAGCCCCCTCTCTCTTGATGCCCTCTCTTTGGGACCCCAGGGCCTCCCGTTACCCACAGCAAAGCCCTGTAGGGGTTTCCGGGCCCATGGTCATTACTTTGCTTCTCTGTTAGGTATTGTGAATATCAGCGGTTTACCCCTCTCGTGCAATCT
This sequence comes from Mustela nigripes, assembly GCF_022355385.1. NCBI lineage: Eukaryota > Metazoa > Chordata > Mammalia > Carnivora > Mustelidae > Mustela > Mustela nigripes. The sequence goes on along the minus strand of NC_081569.1, from coordinate 46,420,449 downwards.
GAGGTGTTCTGGTCACGGTCTCTCCTGTTAAGAGCGCTACCCCTTCTGCCTCCCATCCCAGCTGAAATCCCACCATTCAGAGACCATGCATGTATCCATTCATCCTTTCATTCCACAAATATTTACTGATGCCCTTCTGTGCCAGGCTTTCAGTCCCCAGGAGCTCTTGTTCCCCACAACTTAAACGCAAATACCCACGGGGCAGGAGGAATCTAAAGTCCTTATGGTCCTCCCCATGGAACAGGGATGATTTGGCAGCAGGCTGGGATTACCCGCTAGGCTAGCTAAGCCACCCGGAAAAGGCCAGTAGCAGCAGGGGGACCAAAGCGAGAAAGCAAGAGTGAGAGAGAAAATACAGAAATCAGCAGCTGTATATGCAACCTACGAGTAAGTTTTGGTGGCCTATCAAAACATCAACTTTAAAAAAAGATTTTATTTATTTATTTGAGAGCGTGAGTGTGCGTGTGTGCGCATGAGTGGGGGGAGGGGCAGAGGAAGAGGGAGAAGTGGACTCCCCACTGAGCAGGGAGGCCAATGCCCGGACTCCCAGGCTGGATCCCAGGACCCTGAGATCATGACCTGAGCCAAAGACGGATACTTAACTGAGCCACCCAGGTGCCCCCAAAACACCAACTTTTATTTTTACGGATTGGTGACGGTATTTTGATTTACTCATCTTAGAGGCAGGCGGCATCGTGAGCCCGGGGCCATCTAAGAATCTGAATCTGGTGGAGCTGGCAGGATGCCCCGACCTCAGACACAGGGTGGGTGCTTGAGTTGGGTGGAAGTTCTAGGAGTAGAAGTGAGGAATCGAGGATGTATTTAGGACTTCCGCATGCCAGACCCCATCCCAGCTACTTGGTGTGGCATCTCCTCACCCCTCAAACCAGACTAAGCCATTCCAGATTGTGCCATTCCATTTTACAGGTGGAGAAAGCGGAGATTCAGTGTTGCTAAGTAATTTTCACAAGATGACCTCATTAATAATGATCAGAACTGGGATTTGCACCTGGATCTGGCTTTGGGTAAATATCCGTTGAATGAATAATGATCTTTTGGCTCCAAAGTCCATGGCCTTCCCACTACAACTGAGAGGAAATGATGGGGAAGTCCCTTCCCCACCCCCAGGAACAACAGCTAACAATTCTATATAGCACTTGCTATGTACTAGGCACTGTTCCAAGCATATGTATCCATCCATCCATCCATCCATCCATCCAAATCTCATTTGATAGACAAGGAAGCCAAGGCACAGAGTTGAAGCCACTTGCTGTAGGCCTCAGAAGGGCACATGGTAGAGCTAGCATATAACCCGGCCATCTGGCTCCCAGGTCCCTGCTCTGAACCTTCCTGAGCACTCCTCCCTGCTTCCCTCAGCTCTACCAACACAGTGTTTTGCTCTTTTATTTTGACTAGTTTGAGAAGCTTGTGCTGATACCTTAAAGCTGGTTTGTTTGCATTTTTCTCATTTCTGGTGAAGTTATGTACTTTTTCACATTTTGATCTACCATCTGTACTTCCTGTATAAACTGTCTGTTCATCTCTTTTACTGCTTTTCGAGTGGAATCTGGGCACTGATTTTAGCTTTTTGTGAAAAAGCAAAATTTAATATATTTTCTTTAAAAAAAAAAAGATTTTATTTATTTATTTGACAGAGAGAGATCACAAGGAGGCAGAGAAGCAGGCAGGGGAGGGGAAGCAGGCTCCCTGCTGAGCAGAGAGCCCGATGTGGGACCCTGGGATCATGACCTGAGCTGAAGTCAGAGGCTTTAACTCGCTGAGCCACCCAGGTGCCCCAAAATTTAATATATTTTCGATGTATCCGTGGTTTATTTTTTCCAGGCTGTTATTTTTCTCTTGTGATTATCCCGTGTTTTATTCATCAAAAGTCTCCTATTCTTTAACTTGAAAATCTTTTAGTCTTTGGTAATGGATTCTTTTCCAATGTGATGAACATGGACTTGCAGGTTCTTGGGGTTTTTTAATGGTTTTTCAGAGAGGCACAAAATCTCATCTACAATTTATTGTGGAAAGTAGTAGTAGAAGGTGTAACTCTTCTCTGTACTCATTATGGTTCTCTCCCATTTATTATATAGTAATTCCTTTCCTTTCCTCCCTGTTGGATTACTTGCAGTTTTACTACTTAATAGATTGATTTTGGATTGTTTAATTGCTTCCGCTGATTTTCCCCCATTGTTACCATACGGTTTGGATAATTGTCACTTTGTAATATGTTATGAAATCTGGTAGGGTAAATTTACTATCATACCCTTTAAAAGGGAAGCTGTAGTCTTTTTAACTGTTTAATCTGGTAACTGAACATCACTATTCATTTATCAGGTTCTTATAAAGCATCCCTTGGGCCCCTTGACTGGTGGTGCATTAAAGCTATCTAGAATTCAAGAAGTGTTGGCTTTGCTGTTTGTGATTCTTTCACCTGGAGTGGATGGGCCTCCATTTGTTTTTGCCTTCCTTTAGTTCTCTCAACAGCGTTCTAGAACCTTCTCTGAAGAAATCTTAAGATTTGAAGTAAACTGCTGTTCAGGTATTGAATGTTGATGTTAAATGACGCTAACACCCTTTCCTGTGCATTTTCTTGTCTGTGCGGCACTGGTCCATGGGCCAGAATGGACACTCTTGGCCTGTGGGAGGGTTTCACGGCTTGGAAACTGGGACCTCGGGTTGGGATGTGGCAGCTGCTTGGCTGCAGGCAGTGGGAGGAAGTTTCCCTGGGTGATGGGGCGGGGAGTGGGCATACCCTTGGGGCTTAAGGGAGTCCTGCAAGAGGGAGGCACCCACGGGAGTGAGAACACAGGACCGCCACAGGGGGTGGGGGTGAAGAGCAGGAGAACTCTTTGATCCTGGCCTTGAAGTTAGACTTTTGACGTTAGCTCTGGATGAGATGACTTACACAATCAAGGGGTCCTTCTGAGAGCCGTGGCTAGAGGGATGACATCCTCAGAATCACTCTTATACTCTTATCCCAAATGCCCTGCAGCATTTCAAAGACCGTTTCAGGAGGAGGCAGGAGTCTGCAATGGCTCTTGAGTGCCTATGATATATACCAAACCCTGTGCTCGAAACTCTGTTCTTGCTCTCTGGTGTAGTATCCACGGTAGCCTGATGACGGGAGGGTCATTACACCCTTTGAGAGGACGAAGCAAAGGCTGCAGGAGGTTAAAGGCGAAGTCCAAAGGCACACAGCTACTAACTCGTAGACCCTGCAGTTGAACTCAGCGTTGCCTTCAAAATCTGCATTCCTTCCATTCACCATCCCATGTTTTTCATCATAGAGGGGCTCAGTGAGCGGCTGCTTCACTTGCAAAGGAGCGAAACATGAGCGCATCCCGAGTCTTGGCCAGGACTTGGTCATACGTTCATGCGCCCATTTGCTCCCTTGTTCATCCCCATAAGCATTTGTCACGTGTCACTTGTGCAGGCCGTTTCTCCCAGGTGGAGTCATCCACTCCCCGGCTTCACCCAGCAATGATTCTCCCAGCTACGCTTCCCACCCAGACTTCCTTCCCACCCTTCACACACGCGCAGCCACCTCGCTGTGGGGACACGCAGCAGGCGGTCTCATGTTCGCATGTCAGGAGGAACTGCCCATTTCTTTTCTTTTTTTTTTTTTTTTTTAAGATTTTATTTACTTATTTGTCAGAGAGAGAGCAAGCGAGAGAGCAAGCACAGGCAGACAGAGTGGAAGGCAGAGTCAGAGGAAGAAGCAGGCTTCCTGCGGAGCAAGGAGCCCGATATGGGACTCGATCCCAGGACGCTGGGATCATGACCTGAGCCGAAGACAGCTGCTTAACCCACTGAGCCACCCAGGCATCCCGGAACTGCCCATTTCTCCTTCATCTCCCAGACCTGTTGTGTTCCTCCTCAGTGAACAAGGCCGCCATCCATCTTCCCTCGTGCTCATTCCATATTTCCAATTATCCCCCAAGCCTTACAGATCTTCTTCCAAAATACAGCTCAGTGGGTGTCTTCCTGGGCCTCAGCAACCACCCTCTTGGGCTAAATCCTGCCTCGTTGGGGTGAGTCTGTCCCTTGGCTACCTTCCCCACAGCCTGACCTGCTCTGGCACCCTTCGTGTTTCCAGTGGGCCTTTCTGAAGCTGAGAAATACAAATCCAAACAGGACTTTTGGGGCACCTGGATGGTTCAGTGGGTTAAGCCTCTGCCTTCAGCTCGGGTCATGATCTCAGGGTCCTGGGATCGAGTACCACATCGGGCTCCCTGCTCAGCGAAGAGCCTGCTTCTCCCTCTGCCTGCTGCTCCCCCTGCTTGTGCTCGCTCATGCTCTCTCTCTCTCTGACAGATAAATAAATAAATAAAATCTTTTTAAAAAAAGAACACAACAAATTGGAGGGGAACTGACCCACTATCGCTGCCTGCTCAAAGGGCAACCACGTTTTGGGCCCCACTAGCCGACTGAACCAGGGGTGGCCATCTGGCTGGCTGGCCAGTGAAGTGTGAGATGGCGTGGGGGTAAAAGACATGTTGGGTCAAGCAGATTCCCTTGAGAGAAGGTGAACAAAGAAATATTGAGAAGGTGGAGAAGTCAGCAGTGGAAACAGACCAGAAAGTCATGAAACAGAGCTGGTACTGAGAGAAACCACTCTTCGGCTCTTGGGCAAGGAAGAGCAGAGCGTGCATGTGAAGAGGAAGAGGGTCATCACAGAGACGAGGATGGAGTGACCCCCCCCCCCCACCCCCGCTCAGGAGCCGTGAAAAGGACGCTGTGCCTCATAAATGGGATTCTTGACCACGGAATATTTCTAGGTTTAGGGAGAACTCTCCACGTTGTCCTTATTTTCTTGTTTTGCTACAGACCAGCAAAGATCACAGTGGGATGCTGGGGGTCCCCCGGTCTGGCTCACATCAAACAAACCCTCTTTCAGACGCAGGGCTGGAGAGAGAGAGGCGGCGGAAGTCTTGCAGAACTAGAGAAACAGCCTCAGATCTTCCCTCTGGGGAATCCAGACAATAGCAGCAGCTGCCTCCTTTCCCCTGAGATCTCACCGCACGTGGCGATGCACGGAAGCTCCATTTCAATATTTAGACTTCGGTGCTGTGGAAGTTTGTTATGCTGGGGGCTGGTGTTTGGAGAGGAACATTGTCTCCACGGTCTTGCCTGGTGCTCACAGGTTGTCCCATTGTCTCCTGAAGCCCCGCCAGCATGAGATCACAGGCCTGTTCCTGCAGGCACTCTTTCCGATAAGGCCCCAGGAGGGTGAGGTTGATCTAATTCTCTGCTGGAAGCTGGTTCCCTGACTCTGGGGGTCAGGTGCCAGGACTGGCCCCCGAGACTGCTGGTGTCTAGAGAAGGGGTTCGTAAGCATGGGCTTTGAAGTCAGACCCCTGGGATTTGTAAACTGGCACCATCCCTTACCAGCTGTCTGAACTTGGGTAAGTGAATCTCTCAGTGCCTCAGTCTCCTTATCTGTAAAATGGGGATAGTAAGAGTACATACTTCATTGAGTTTTATCACAATTAAAGAAATGTTATTAGGCTGACCTCTATGAAATTGTCACTTTGATTGTCTTAACCCGGCTTCTGCTAATATAATTGTGACTAAGGCATAACAACTGTGTCATAAATGCTAGCTAAAAGGATAAGAAAGCATATGAACATTTATGATAATCTCAGCCCTTCTCTGACAGTGAGGAGTGGCCATTTTTGACCAGGCCTCCCCCAGATCGGTACAGAGAAGCAGGGGGCTGCTGAGGCCCACTTTTGGGCTACAGGCACCAGGAGACTGTGGGTTTTCCTTTAGGGCTAGGTCTGGCTCTGCTCGGCTTGGCTGTGTTTCTTCCCCTCTGAGCTTCTTCCTCTGACCAAAGTCAGGACATTAGAGGAGCTCATAAAACCCCTTCTAGCTCTGATTATCTGATTCTGAGTGTTTTCAGAACACAGCAGCCTCCCACAGTGACTGCTATGTCTATTAGCTTGTGGTAGCCTCCGTAGCCCATGACAACATCTCAAGGTTATAGTTCCTTTTGGTGTCCAAAGAACCGCGCAGGCCACCTCCAGCTTTACTATAAGAAAAACAGGCTTTTTCACTTGACATTTCCAAATGATAACAGAGACTACTCCTTCTTTACCAGTCTGCACATCAGGAGTTGTTCTAGCTGCTCATAGGTATTAAGCCACTTAAACCCTCACAACAGCTCTGTAAAGTGGATACTGTGATCCTGTCTTACTGCTGGGGAAACGGAGGGACCACATATCTCACCCAAGGTCACCTTGCCAGCAAGCGGCAGAACTGGGATGTAGACCAACATGCATGTTCTCAGCCACAAACTCTGCTCTCATGGTAGTCCCTAGAAATTTTTTACCTGTTCCACACACCCCTCTCGCTGTCACCTGCCACCTCAACCAACAGTCTGGCTCCAGAATCTTGCCTTAGTTGGTGACTCATTTTAAGCCAGTCATACCCTTAAAATCTTGAGAGGAGCAACGTGTGGCGGGCTTGCACTTACTGGTGCTACCCTTGATCTTTCTAAGTGTTAGGAAAGGATGTCACAGACATACCCTTCTCTGACTTCATCTTTAGATCGTGACTTCCTGAGAGATAGCTGCATTCGATCGACCCTCAGAAGCCATTTTGTAATCTTGGCATTGTTTGATAACTCAAGAGCTGGAAATCTTCACAAATACCAATTCTTATCTCCTTTTTTTAAAATTTTTAAAAACTTTTTTAAGCAATCTTTCCTTCAGCTTATGTCTCTCCTCTAGCATTTTAACTACAAGCAGCAGGGAACCAGGCAACACCTTCCAGAGTGTGGGTGAAGTCGCCTCAGCCCAATTACCCAGCTCATTTGCCTAGAACTGGAGGAACAGTGTTGCTAAACTTACTCCAACTACAAATCAAGAATCCCCCTTCCTCCAATTTGCAAGAACATGCTCTCACTTGCTCTTAAGCCCCCCACCAGTAGCCTTCTCAAGGTCCTCCCACCTCCGTCCAGCTCGTCGCTCAATTGCAAAAACACTCACAAATGTTGAGTTTTTGTTTGATGGCCCCAGCGCACTTCCAGGCACTGAAACCATTATCAGTTATCTACTGCTTTGTAACAAGTTACCCCAAAACTGATCTGCTTAAACAGAAGCCACTTACCATCTCCTGTGGTTTCTGAAGGTCAGGAGTCTGGAGGTGCTTAGTTAGGTGGCCCTGGCTCAGGGTCTCCCATGAGGCTGTGGCCTATTTGTTGTCTAGGGCTGCTGTCATGAAGATTCCTGGTCATGAAGATGGGGGATTCACTCCTAATCTGGCACCTTTCCTACGGCTGTTGGCTAAAGGCTCAATTCCTCACTGGTACTTGTCAGTAGACCGCAGTTTCTTGGCACATGGGCCTGTCCATAGGGCTGCTTGGTATGGCATCTGGCTTCGCCCAAGAGAAGTGATTCTAAAGAGAGCAACCGAGATAGAAGCCACAGTGGCTTTTTACTGTCTAGTCTCTGAATTCACACACAGTCACATCCTCATTATTCTATTGGTCCCACAGACCAATCCAGATACACAAAGACTAGCAAGGACATGGATACTAGATAAGAGAGGATCACTTATGTGATCTAGTGAGGATCTAGGGAGGATCTGGTGAGGATCTAGTGAGGATCTTGGACACTGGCTACCAATGATTTTATAATATTAAAACATTGAATGTATTCCCTTAAGATCTAGAATAGGACAGGGATGTGTATGTCCACTATGTCTTTTCAACACTGTAGTGCAGTTTCTAGCCAATACAATAAGGCAAGAAAAAGAAAAAAAAATGCTTTCAAATTGGAAAGGAAGAAGTGAAATTGTTAATTTGCAGATGACACAATCATTTGGGTAGAAAATTATAAGGAATCTACCAAAAAAAACCCCTATTAGAACAAGTAAGTGAATTTAGGAAATTCAGAGAATACGAGGTTAATGCTTTTGATAATCAATTATATTTTTATATATATTAGCAATGAGTGACTAGGAATTTTAAAAAACCCAAAATATGGTTTAATGAAAAGAGAAGCACATGTTTGCAGCTGAGTCGTTTTGTCAGCCTGCTTCCTGCCAGTAGAATGTGAGGAGTCCAAATGGTCTCTTTTCATTTTGTACTATCTCTGTCCCTTTCAGCCTAAACAGGCAGTATTTCTGCTGATATAATTCTTTTAAAACCTTGTGTCATCAAAAATAAGAAATCCTTAGGGATAAATTTGACAAAGATGTGCGAGACTTATAAACTGAAAACTAGATAGCATTGCTGAGAGACACTCAAGGTGACTTAAATAAGTGGAGATTATTTTTGTGGATCAGAAGACTCAATATTATTGAAGTGTCAGTCCTCCCAAAGTTGATCTATAGACACAGTGCTATTCTAGTCAAACCATAGCTGGCTTTTTTTGTAGGAAACAGCAAGACAGCTCTAAAGAAGACCTATAAGGGCCCATACTATTTTGTAAAAGAAGAAAAAAGATGTTGAAATTACAACAATCAATTTCCAAATCTATAAAGTTAGAGTAATCAACACAGTTTGGTATTGGTGTCAAGAATAAAGAGTCCAGGGGCGCCTGGGTGGCTCAGTGGGTTAAAGCCTCTGCCTTCGGCTTGGGTGATGATCTCAGGGTCCTGGGATTGAGCCCCATGTCGGGCTCTCTGCTCAGCAGGGAGCATGCTTCCCTTCCTCTCTCTCTCTCTGCCTGCTTCTCTGCCTGCTTATGATTTCTGTCAAATAAATAAAATCTTAAAAAAAAAAAGAATAAAGAGTCCAGGAATAGACCCACATATATAAGTCAATTGATTTTTTTAACAGTCTTATTGAGGTATAATTCATTTGTCATATAATCCACCATTTAAAGTGTACAACTCATTGGTTTTTAGTATTGTCGCAGATGTGCAAACATCACCACAATCTAATTCTAGAATATGCTCATCCCCCTCCCCCACAAATATCCCATACCTATTAGCTGTCACTCCCCATTCCCTTCCACCACCGCTCAATGCCCAGCCCTAAGCAATCACTAATCTACCTTCTGTTCTGATAGATTTGGTTATTCTGGACACTAGATATAAATGGATTCATACAATATGTGGTCTTTTGTGACCGAATTCTTTCACTTAGCATAAAGTTGTCAAGGGCCATCCATGTTGGAGCTCTATACTTCCTTTTTATTGCCAAATCATGCTCTATCGCAAGGCTATACCACACTGCATTTATCTTTTTATCATTAATGGACATTTGGGTTGTTGACACTTTGGGGAATAACGCTGCTATGAATATTCACGTACAAATCTGTGTGGGGATGTGTGTCTTCATTTCTCTCGGGTATATACCTGGGAAGGGAGTTGTTGGGTCACATGGTAACTCTGTGTCTAACCTTCTGAGGAACTACTGGATGGTTTTCCAGGACAGCTGCGTCATTCTGCCTCCCCACCAGCTATGCAAGGGAGTTCTGCTTTCTCGCCAACATTGTTGGTGAGACAATATTGTCCATCTTTTTCTACTGCAGCCATCCTAGTCGCTGTGTGCGTTTGTCATATGTATTTTTTTCTCTCACCACACAAAAAAATGTAACTATGTGGGGAGATCTACATGTGTGTGTATATGTGTATATGTCCATATATATGCATACATATGTATGTGTGCATATATATGTATATATATATATATAATTACACATAAACATTGGACTATTATTCAGCATTAAAAAAAAAAAAGAAAAGGAGATCCTGGGATGCCTGGGTGGCTCAGTCAGTTAAGCAGCTGCCTCTGGCTCAGGTCATGATCCCAGGGTCCTGGTTTGAGTCCGCATTGGCCTCCCTATTAGTGGGAAGCCTGCTTCTCCCTCTGACAGCTGCTCCCCCTGCTTGTGCTCTCTTGCTCTTTCTCTCTTTGACAAATAAATAAATAAAATCTTTTTTTTTTTTTTTAAGGAGATCCTGTTATTTGTGACAATGTGGATGAACTTGGGGGACATGATGCTAAATGAAATAAGCCAGGCACAGAAAGACAAATACTGTACAATCTCATTTACATGTGAAATTTAAACAAAGTCAAACATGCAGAAGTTAGAAGGGTAGAAGGGTGGTTATCACAGGCAGGGAGGTGGGGAAATGGGGAGATGTTGGTCAAGGGACACAAAGTAGCAGGTAGATCCTAATGACTAAGTCTAGAGATCTAACATACAGTGTGGCAACTGTAGTGAATCATTCTGTATTGAATATTGGACTATTCTATTGCTAAGAGTAGATTTTCCGTCTCACAACATTTTCCTGACAACATTTTAGAAAGGTAACTATTTATTTATTAATTTTAATGATTTTTATTTATTTGACAGAGAGAGACAGAGCAAGAGAGGGAACACAAGCAGGGGGAGTGGGAGAGGGAGAAGTAGACGCCCCACAGAGCAGGGAGCCCAATGTAGCACTCAATCCCAGGACCCTGGGATCATGACCTGAGCAAAAAGCAGACGCCTAATGACTAAGTTGTTAGGTGCCCCTAAAAAAGGTAGCTTTTAAAGAGATGACTATGAACTACCTTGACTACAGTAATCATTTTGGTTTGTATATGTGTGTGTATATATGTATGTACATAGACTCATAAACATACATACAAAAACATCCTGGTATATGCCTTCACTATATAAAATTGTTATTTAAAATGAAATAATTTTAGGGGCACTTGGGTGACACAGTCTGTTGAACATCCGACTCTTGGTTTTAGCTCAGGTCACAATCACCACGTGGTGGGATCAAGCGCCGTGTCGAGTTCCATGCTCAGCCCAGAGTCTGCTTGAGACTCTCTGTCCCTCTCCATCTGCCCCTCCCCCCCAGCATTCTCTCTCTCTAAAGTGAATAAATAAACCTTGGGGCACCTGGGTGGCTCAGAGGGTTAAAGCCTCTGCCTTTGGCTCAGGTCATGATCCCAGAGTCCTAGGATCGAGCCCCATATTGGGCTCTCTGCTCAGCAGGGAGTGTGTTTCCCTTCCTCTCTCTCTGCCTGCCTCTCTGCCTGCTTGTGATCTCTGTCAAATAAGTAAATAAAATCTTTAAAATAAATAAATAAATATTTCAAAATATAAATATAAAATAATTTTAAAAATAGATAAAACTGGTTCATAGTGATGTATTAAACACACACCTACCATACAGTCCAGCTGTTCCACTTCTAGGTGCTTACCCAAAGGAAACAAGAACATGTCCACAAAAAGACATATATATGAATATTCATAAAATATTATACACATGAGTATAATTATCGTGAAGTCTATTTCAGAAGTGGCTAAGGAGGTCATTCTAAAATAACATTACTTGTTAGGAGTTTGTGCTTTGGTGGATCCTCGGCTTAACCCGGCTGTTTTCTTCAACCTATGATTGCTAGCTGAAACTCACAGAATCCATTAAAGTATAATTTGAGCCAAACCAATACGACTACACTAAGAGAAATCAAAATGAAGTGGAAAATTCAATCATGATCCACTTTTTTTTTTTTTTTTTTGACAAATCAACTCATTTATTTTTCCTCCTTCCCATCTGGTACTTGTCTGCATGCATAAAACATTTCTCCATAGTTGTAAAACTCCAGTTTTGGATTTGGCTTTTGAAAAACAATTGTAATACTATAAACTATTTTCCATATTGCTACTTAGCCTTCATAATGACTTTTAAATGACTGTGTTCTTTACTTTGTGGGTCTACCTGTCTTTAAAATAGCCCCTATTGCTGGACATCTATAGGTTTTAAAAAAATAACCTACTGGAAAAAATGTAGTTAATATCTTCATGTATAAAACATTTTCTTTCTTTTTTTTTTGGATTACTCTTTGGGATAAATTCCTAGAAGAGGGATTATTGGATCAAAACATATGAACATTTCCATAGCTCTCAAAATATATTGCTAAATGGATTTCCATTCATTCATTGACCAAATATGTATTGAGCACTTTTTTCTTGCCAGACGTTGACTAAGTATTGGGATTACAATGGTGAGGAAGAATATAGAGTCTGCATTCATAAGCCCTACTTTCTAGCTGGGGAGACAGACTCAATCAGGTCATTACACAGATGGATAAAATTATAGCCACGCTAAGCATTACTAAGGAGACAGGCATGGGTCTGTAAAAGTATTTCATGGTGGAACCCTACATGGGCTGGTGGTTAACGGAAGGATTTCCTAAGGAAAAAGTGATTGAGCTAAGGACTTAGGGATGACTAGGAGCTAATTAAACCAAAGGGGAGGAAAGAATAGCATTCTGGACAGAGGGAACAGCACGTATGAATGGGTTTTGGCAGAGTTAAGATGACCACAATAGCTGGAGCTCGAAAAGCTAGGGATGCCGGGGCAAGACCCAGGCAGGGCCTGTAGGTCATGGGAAGGGCGTTGGTCTTTATTCCAAAAGCGGTGGGACCCTCTTGAACTGGATGTGTGCTTCAAAATACTCACTCTGGCTGTAGTCCATGATGGGAGGGAGTTTGAGCAGGGAGATGGGGGGCACCAACAGGCAGCTGCTGCAGTGGCCGAGACAGAACATGTTAGCTGCTTAGATGAAGAGAGTAGGAATAGAAATGGAGAGAAGTGGGCACAAGCAGGAAATATCGAGGAGGTAACATTGACAAAACTTGGTTGTAGATCTGATTTAAGACATGCGGGAAGAGGAAGGAGAGGAAATGAGAACAATGGTTAGATTTCTGGTGTGAGGAACAGGATGAAAGTGGTGCTGATCACTGATACATGGAATGACAGAAGTGGACCAGAACTGGGGTAGGGGATTGTACATAAAGAGTTCAAGGTGTCTTTGAGATATGCAAGAGGAGCTGTCAATTGGCAGCTGGACCATGGGTCTGAAAGCCAGACCAGAATTTGGGTGCGAGCCATGAACTTATGAATTGGGCACGTTAGATAAGGACTAAAGCCACAGCTGTGGAGGAGCTTATCAAAGGAGAAAGATTGAAGGTGAGTGGGGTCTAGACCAAGTTAGTGAGGAACTCCCACTTTCATGGCCAAGAAGACTGAAAGAGATATGGGAGGAAAACCAGGAGGACATGATGTCACAGAAGCCAAGGGGAAAGTGTTACAGGAAGGAGAGAGGGGTCCCTAGTGTCAAGGGCTGCTGGGCAGTCCCAGAAAATGGATTCAGATCCATGGTGGACCTTGGCAAGACCTTTAGTGATGGTGACAAGCAGAAGGGAGAAATGGCTAGGACATAAGGACAGGGGGATGGCATGTCCATATACCCCCTTCCGGAAGGGTTGCTGAGACAGGGAGACAGGGCTGTAGAAGGACAGCTGGAGGGAGTGGAGTGAGAACTTGAGGGAGGGTTTTTGTTTTTTATTTCTTTCCAGAAAGGAAAACTTGTGTGTATGTTGAGTGTTGATGGGAGAACCTGGGTTGAGAGCAGGCGGGTAAGTATCAATAGAGAAGTGACCATCCATAACCTGGTCCCTGAGTACGTGGCAGGGGATAAGATCTGAAACACTGGTGGAGGGATTGGCTTTGGGCAGAAGGAACACCTCCTTTCCTGTAACAGGACTATACCCATTTTAACAACCTCCAAGGAGGACTTAGAAGAGCCCAGCATTTGATTTAATGCTCTGCTCCTGTGGTCTTGAAATTATTAATAATTTTTGAACAAGAGACCCCACATTTCCAGTTTATACCAGGCCTGCAGATCACACAGCTGGTCCTGCTTCCAACAATATCAGAGCTATTACGTTCCCCCAGACCTCCCTGGAATGGAATATAATCATCTAAACCTTTTTGTTATGGCTGTTCACTTAATAGGTAGAACTGTGCGCCTCAGTTGTTTTAATTTGCATTTCTTTGACTACTGGCCAGGCTGACTGCTTCCTCATGCCTGTTTACTAACCAAATTCCTTTTTGTGTGAACCAGCCTGTGTCCTTTGCCCATTTATGGTGTTTTCAAATGCTATAAAAACAGTTTCCTATGTGGAACTGAAGCACGGATTTATTGAAATGTATGGAGAGAGGGTTTGCAATAGAAATAGTATGGGGATCCAAGAAGGAAGGCCCAGGTCAGGGGAGCCTTAGGAAGAATAGGTCCTCCCTGTCGATGCAATCCTACTGGAACGTGTCCATGGCAGTCTTTCTACCAAGCATCTTCACATCCAGGCAGTCCTACAGTCCCCTGTCTGAATGTGGGAACTCACCACTTTGTGCTTTGCCTGGGCTGTTCCTCCTGCCTGGAGAGGCCTTTTCCCCTCGACTTCCCCATCACTAGACTCTCCGCATTCTATTCATGTCGCTATTCAAACACACCTATATCACATTTTACTGTAATTATTTGTGTTCTATCTGTTTCCCCTTCCGGGCCATGAGCTCCAGATGATCTCTCCTCCCTATAGTGCCTCGCATAGTATCTGCACACACCAGGTGCTCAGCTTCTGTGGGCGGGCAAGTGGATGACCTCAACTGGTGAGTGGTTTGTATCTGAGGCTCTCTGGACCAATTGCTTCTCCTCCCCCATTCTTTTAGCCTTGACCACATCTAAGCAGCATGTCCCACCCGGGACACCAACTTTAAGGACTGAAGAGCAAGGCCCCCAGCTAGTAAGGGAACAAAGACACTGTCATCAGGTATTTGAAAGATGGCTGCTTTTTCATGACGGCAGAGGGGCAGGTGAGTGGGACACTGGAACTCACACGAGCTCAAACCCAGCTCTGTCGCAAGCTGTGTCAGGGCAAATGGCTTAACTTCCCAGCCTCTGTATCCATCGAAAGGGACTGGCTTATTTCACAGGCGCTGGGAGAATAGAATGAGATGAACTATGAAAGGGCCCATAGCCCAGGACCTGGAGTGCAGCAGGCGCTCATTCATCCAGAGCTGATTTAGAAAACTGCCCTGTAGATCGTGCTACAGAGCAATCAGTGGGTGGGAGATACAAGAAAAAAAGATGCTAGCCACAACTTTCCAACAGTCAGAGCTGGCCAAAGATGGAAGGGGCTTGTTGGAAGAGAGGAGCTTCCAGTCGGTAGAGATATGAACATAAAGACAGATATTGTAAGGGGGATTCAGGCATCGTGTTGTAGGTTGGACTAAGTCAGCCTTAGGGGCCATCTGACCTTGAGGAGCTTGGATACTGTGGGTGACACTGAAAAGCCCACCAGAGCAGACATCGATTGGGTGCCCTCTAGGGTCTGCTCTCCCTCTTCTTCTTTCTTAAAAGGCCTGTAGCCTCCTTACCAATTCAATCAGTTCATTTTATTCTCCAGTCCCAGAAACCTGTTCGGAAATAGGCAATTCAAGCCAAGAAGATACAAAGAGGTGTTTGCTTGAGGCTCTGTAGAAGCACTGTCCTCGCGCATCTAGGAGATACCAAATAGAGAGAGAACATGAACGAGAGAGGGTGAGAGAGGGAGAGCGACAGTTAGTCTTAGCATAGGGTTGCCAGATGAAATGCAGGACACCCTGTGAAATCTGAGTTTCAGATAAACAACAAATCATTTTTTGGTTAAATACGTCCTAAATACTGCATGAGACATACTCATACTAAAGGAAAGAATTCATTGTTAATCTGAAACTTAACTAGACATCCTGTCATTTTTTCCTGGTAATTCTGACAACCCAGTGATTCCGTGGAGGTCAGGAAAGAGAGGCCAAAAAGAAACTGGATTCCTGGTGACATCATTGAGCCACCGGATCAAGCCTTGCCTGAACGGCACTCTTTTGAAATTTTCAGGTACATAAACCAATAAATTGTCTTTATTATTCAATGAGATCTGAGACTGGTTCAGTCCTCAGGACCTTCCTTGTCCTAATGTGTTTATCAAAAGCTCTAAGTTTTGATCTTGTCGGGATACAGAGCTTGTTAGGAGAAGGCTTGCTTGGCACCCTTAGTCTGGCTCCCCTACTCAGGAACTTCTACAGGGCTCTATCCCTTCCTGCGATGTTAATCTTATGTGTCAACTTGACAGGCCCGTGGGGGTGCCCAGATATTTGGTTAAGCATTATTCTGGGTGTGTCTGTGTGGCTGTTTCCAGCCAAGATGAACACTTGAATCAATAGGGCTAAATAAAGCAAATTACGCTCCCCAGCATGAGCAGACCTCATCCAGTCCACTGAAGGCGTGAATGGGACAAAAGGGCAAAGTGAAGGAGAATCTGCTCTCTGCGCGTGCCATTGCGCTAGTGATTGGTCTCCTCCTGCCTTCAGATTTGGACACAGACTGGAGCTCACATCATTGGCTCTTCTGGTTCTGGGACTTTTGGACTCACACTGAAACCATCCCATCCCATAGGCTCTCCTGGGTCTCCAGTTGCTGCTGCCTGCACATCACAGGACTTCTTAGCTTCCATAACCAGGTGAGCCACCTCCTTATTACATATACAATACTCTGTGTGCGTGCGTGCGTACGCGTATGCACACACACATGTATCTATCTCCTGTTAATTCATATATATGCACACACGCACACACACATTCCCTATGAGTTCTGTTCCTCTTGCGAACCCAGACTAACCAATACACTCCTCTACTCAGACAAGCATCCCTGCAGACACTCGCTAGGCTAACTCCGTCTTTATTTTTAGAATGAGACCTTTACGAGAAGCACAGTTTTGTCTTCAGCTTCCTTTCCCCCCACCCGAAGCGGTCTGAGCCGAGGCCAGCTCCCTCCGAGAAGTCATTACCACCTGGTGGGTGCTGCAGCCTCAGCCCTGAACACAGACTGGCCAGTGTCTGCTTGGCTCCGGGGCAGAGAGGAGCTGCCTCAGGACCGACAGAAAACTGACCAGCTTGTTTTGCTTTGGGACCAGAAGAAACCGGCTCCTTTTAATTCTCAATGGCCAGGCTTGGAAATCGAGCTTGCCAGAAGAGAGGAAGGGGGCAGAAAAGCAGTCCTTTGGGGGAGGCTCTGGCCGGGACATTCAAAAGGCAGGATTTTGCTGGAAACAGTGCTCCCTAGCCAAGACCAGGTGGAAAGATCAATTTGGGCTTTATGAATTAGTCCCTTCATTTTTCTGGGTCTGCTTTTCCTCATCTGTAAAACAGTTGGGGCTACCAGGCTGCATCACATACATGTCAGGGCCCAGGGCCCAAGAAAAGGATATGGGGTCCCAGTTGGGACTTTGGCCTTTGGCGTGAGGCAGGGGCTGGGTCAATGGCAGGGGGAACAAGCCAGGCAGGAAGCAGGCGCAAGTACAAGAATAATGGCCACAACTTGAAATCAGCGTGACCTGTGATGACAGGCTGGGCACAACCGCGATACTTTCCACAGCCCCGTGACCTACCTCCCTTCGCGGCTGACCTGACTTTACCCAGCTCCGAACGCTCAACTCCATTTACACCCCCACAGATCTTGTTTGGTATCAAAGCACGTTGGTTGCAACACCTTGCATCCTCACAAGGATGCTGACGTAGATCTGCTCTTTGGCCACTCCTGCTTTGGTCCTCCACAGGTAAGATACCGCCACCCTGAAGGATTAGTTAGGTATTGCTGCTATGAAACATGGACCCAAACATATCATGGATGAACAGAAAAGAAGTTAGTTTCCATCTAGGGCACTTCTAGCCTGGGTCCAGATTGGTGAATGTGGAGACATCCTTGTCCACAAAGTCAGAGATGGCCACTGATGGTGGCCGTGCCATCTTCTAAAATGGCTTCCAGAGTCATGTCGGGGGATCACTGTCATCTGACCAACAGGAAGAGCGTAACAGGCCTTAATTGGTCAGGCCTGGAAAGAGCACTCCTCTGTCACTCTTCACTGATCAGAACCGTGTTGCCTGGACTCACCCAGCTCCAAGGATGGAGTCTAGCTGGGAGCCCAGGAAGAGGAGGCAGAGGGCTTGGTGAACCGCTAGCCAGTCTCTGCCAAGCCCGACTTCAGCCCACTGGCATCTCCGGCAGCCTGGGCTCATGGCCTACCTTGGCTCAGATGCTGGGCCCAGCCTAGGGTTCCTGAAACTCCTCTGACTGGAAATGGGAGTGGTTTGGGATTTTGGGAATTGTCATTTCTATCTCGGATGGGTTAAGTGTGTGGGTGTGGAGCAGTGAGCCGGGCAGGGTGTGGCACCACCGCCTTCACCAGGGTCACAAATCACCACCATGAACCACATGCTCCCCAGGCCTACGGACTCTCTCTCTCCCTGCACAGGGAGGACAGTCTGGGGACAAGCTGGCTGGTGAGCTCCCCAGAAGGAAGTGTTTCTCGGCCCCACAGCTCTGACATTTCCTGGGAAACCTGTGTGTGTGCACGCCCACGCGCGCACGTGTGTAAAGATCACTGCACAAAATAATCAAAATATAGAGGTATTATTATCCTCGTGTGACAGGTGAGAAAACTGAGGCTCAGAAAAACTGTGATTTTTCTAGGTGCAAATTGTAAGCCAGGGTTTGGAAACAGGTTGTCAGGCTCCATATCCCAAGCTTCTTTCCCTATGTCATGTTCTTTCCCTCCTGTCTCTCATGCGTCCTTCCGTCTAACCCAATGCCACCTCCCCATGAAGCTGACGGCTCCTGTCTCAGAATGCCCGTTGTCCCCCATGTGTGTCTCTCTGGAGTCTGCCTTGTGATAGGATCCTTTTGTGTATTTTGTTCCGTCGTAAGCCTCCTGAGGGCAGAGACAATGCCAGATTCCCCTCGGAGCCCCTCCCTCTTGAAAGCAACCCACGTGCACTTATCCATCCAGGGAATGAATACTTTAGACAGAGAATTCTTGAATTCAATGAAATGGAAAATCTAAGCCAACCGTGAAAGAAAGATCAAAGGACAATTTATAGTAAACGACACACACTTGCTTCTGTATTTCCTCTTCACACCCAGTTCCCTTCTCTCATCCCCTGGTTTTCCCGGGCCGCCTTCCATCAGGCGTGGCTCATTCACTCTGGCTAGAGAATTTCCTACCATTCTGTTTATTATTACTAGTAGTAGCAGTAGTACTATTACTATGAATAGCTGTAATTTATAGAGCCTCTGAATGGTCCATGAATAAAGGGCCTGTGTAGCCCCTAGACCCAAACACAGGTCCTGCTATCTATATGCTTTCTCTTTTTTTAAATTTTTTTGAAGATGTATTTATTTATTTGAGAGAGAGCGAGCAGGAGGAGGGGCAGGGGGAGAGGGAGACAAGCAGACTCCCTGCCCAGTGGGCAACCCCATGTAGGGCTCGATCCCAGGACCCTGAGCTCAAATCAGACACTTTAAGTCAGACACTTTAAAGGACTGAGCCACTGTGGCGGCCCTCCCTGCGTACATTCAATAGGCACTTTGTGGATGAATGAATCAACTTTTTTGGTGCCAGGTGTTGGGTCAGAGTCTCATCATTTCTTACTTTTAATTTTCAAAGCCATCTAGCAAGGAAGTTACTCTAAGCATTATTTTATAGATAAGGAAACTGAGGCACAGGGAGGCTAAGTAATTTGCCCAAGGTCACACAGGTACAATGGCACTGAGCCCAGGTGCTAGCCAGGGCCCGTCCAACCCAAGGGTCCACCTTCGTGTTATTGGATCCCACTGCCTCCCGGTGTCCTTTGAATACTGCATCCCACTCTCTTTCTTTTACCTACTCACTCGGGAAGTACTTCTGGACTTCTAATCATAGTGGGTGATGCCACAGATAGATGAACAGGGCTCATGGGGCAGCCGTCAAGACAGATGGCAAACCAGTGAATGCCCAGTTAGATGCCCATGTTAAAGTATGGGAAGTGCCATGAGGGGTCAGAGGAGAATGCTAGGAGGGACTTTCTTGGCTCAGACAGTGGGGAAAAGCCTTTCTAAAGCTTTGACTTGATGGAGGAAGCATAGCAAGAAGCCAGCTTCTTGGTGAAGAGAGGGAGTTCCAGGCAGTGGGAACAGTAGTGAGGTAGGCTCTGAGGCAGGAAAATGGTGGGCACAGAGAGAAATGAGAGAAGCAAGCTTTGGCAAACTGGGGTATGGAGGCTCATGGGTGCAGATGAGCTCTAAGCAATGGATGCTGGTAGGGCCGCTGGGCGAGGAACTGAGTGCCATGGCGGACCCCGGGAGAGTTTTAAACAAGAAAACCACTGCACAGTGAGTAGACCGGCTGGAGACCAGAGTGGAAAGGGGAAGGAGGCCATTGCAATGGTCCAACAAAGAGAGCAAGGTGGTTTGAACCCGGGAGAGGAAGTGACCGTGCGGAGCAGGGCGGCCTGATGGAAGCTTTGCAGAGGAGTCAGATTTCCGTGTGTGGCTGGGGCCTGGGTTCAGTCCAGTCCACACGAACGGAAGGGGGCCTGGACTAGGTTTTCCAAGACTTCTGGGGAAGAGACTCAAATTTATCCCATCACATCAAAGCAGTGGAGTTTGCCTCTGGATCAGGTATGATAGAAGGATCCTCAAGTGAAGACTGGCTCTGCCTGTGAGCGTGTGATCGTTACAGAGGAAGAGCATGGTTCTGGGCAGATAAGGCCACCATGTCCCATCAAACAGAAAGACAGGCCAGCAGTCTGCCTTCAGCATGAGCCAGACCTGAAGGAAATGTTGGAAGAAGGGAAAAAAAAAAATACCCTGGCCCTTTGGTGGTGAGGAAACCCAAGCAGAGTGGCCATGTGTCAGGAAGCAGGCGGTGTGTGCACTGTGGAGACAGACAGTGAGTGAAGGGACAGAAAGCCCAGCCACTGGCTGAACAGGGTCAAGATGATGCTCAATGGAACCTACAGAATTAGAAAGCTTCTTGTGATTCACTTTTCAACTTGAGGAATGTGTAGGATTATTTTCTCCTCTACCTTCTTTCCCATAAATTCCCCCAATGGATCCCCCAAATGCCAGTTATATTTGGGGGAGGACTATTGAGAGATGCCTTCATTTAATTTCAAGGTTTGGCCAAATCCACTGGACTTGCCCAGCTGCTGGGGGAGATCAACTTTCTGTGGCTTGGGAGTCTTTGGGTAGTCTCTGGGTTCCAGTTTAGGGACAACAGTGGTAGTTCCTCAATCAATGCCTGCCAATACCTCCCTCTCTACTCCTTACCCCCACATTGCTCCTGACTCTGGCTGCACCCATGACCCCAGCTCTGGGTGTGATACATTCTCCCTACCCCTCAAGGCCAGAAAAGGGGCCTGGACACCTACCACGTACTCCGAGTCCTCCCTGGCTGAGAAGGCAGGCCCCACTAGCCCCTGCCCTCCCCCTCTGAGGAAGACAGGCCCTCTGAGCAAACCCGTGAGGGGCCACATACTTCCCTCTCTTTTTAAAAATAAGCACTCTCTGTGGCTCCCGTTGGCCCTCACCCTGGCGAGGTGAGTCCCTTCCAAAAATTTATGTCAGAGCATCCTTTGTAACATTCAGGGAAGAGAGCCGGTGGAAAAAAAAAAAAAAGGGTTCTATTTATCCGGATGTTTGACATCCAGAGAAGGAATATTATTGTTTCTCCAGTCAAATACTGGGGCTCCATTGAAAAATATTTTCAGTCCACCAGACTGAAGTCCAGTGTCTTTGTGAACCATCGCCAACACTCGCAGGCCTGAGGTGTCGGAGCCCCGTCCGTCCCTCCCAGGCTGCCACATTCCTGTCGGATGCTCTGGGTGTGGCCTAGCCAGTCCTGGTCGCGGAGGCAGCTGCTGGGCCATTCCCCATCTTACTGGTCTAGGGTTAGGGAATTCTCTCTCTGCCATGACAGGCCCAGCATCGTGGGCAACACCCAAGTAGGGGTGGAGTTAGGCCAAGAAACTGCTGTGACCTAGAGGTCACAGAAATGATGCAGCCGAAATCATACCACCAGCCAGTATCCTCCAAGTGCAGAAGCCAGCCTGGGATAGGGCGCACGGAGCCCACGGAGTCCCTCCCTCTGCCTCTCTACCTTAAAAACTTCATTTTGAGGTGGGGGAGGCATTTGCTTTTTTTTTCTAATACTACAAATGTGACACATAGTTATTAAAACAAATTTGGAGGGGCGCCTGGGTGGCTCAGTGGGTTAAGCCTCTGCCTTAGGCTCAGGTCATGATCTCAGGGTCCTGGGATCGAGCCCCGCATCAGACTCTCTGCTCGGCAGGGAGCCTGCTTCCCCCTGACCTCTGCCTGCCTCTCTGCCTACTTCTGATTTTTGTCAAATAAATAAAATCTTAAAAAAAAAAAAACAACAACATATTTGGAAAACATGGCACACAAAAGTAAAAAATGAAAATCCCCAAATTTCCCATCTCCCAGGGAGAATAACTGTGTCCATTTCATCTTCTATCATTTAAGCATGAGTTTTATGCATGACATCTATCTTTTTTAAAACACTAAGATGGGGGCGCCTGGGTGGCTCAGTGGGTTAAGCCGCTGCCTTCGGCTCAGGTCATGATCTCAGGGTCCTGGGATCAAGTCCCGCATCGGGCTCTCTGCTCAGCAGGGAGCCTGCTTCCCTCTCTCTCTCTCTCTGCCTGCCTCTCTGCCTACTTGTGATCTCTGCCTGTCAAATAAATAAAAATCTAAAAAAAAAAAAAAAAACACTAAGATGATTTGCTTTTTCATAAATAACTTGCTTTCTTCACCTAGTAGTATACTGTGACTCTCTCTCCATTTTGTTAAATACTTCTCGAGCACATTAACAGCTACATGGCCTCTTATTCAACAGAGGCCTCGTCATTTGTCAGTCCATCCTCGATTAATGGCTATTAGGTCATTTCCATTCTTCTGCGACTGTAAACAACACCGTGATGAACATCCGTGAGGCTAACTCTCAGGTTGATTATTTGTTACCTGTGATTATACCTGTGCTTATTTGTTCAGACTGAAGAGCAGAGCTGCCGTATTTTTAGTGTGCCTTCTCCCTCAGGTGGAAACAGAGGTAGCTCACCCAGTGTACGTAACTGTAGTCGTCAGGGGCAGAATTCACATGCAGGTCTGTCTGGCTCCAAACCTAGATCTCCAAATGGCCCTTCCCTTTGTTCTATTAGGTTGATGCTCCAGAAAGACAGGGAATATGGTAGGACCAGTGACTTCCATGAGCCCAATCACTGATGTACTTCATTAGCCGTGAAATGAGTTCCCTGGTCAGAGGCAATGCTCTGTGAAAGGCCACGACCATAAATAAGATCTTCTGTAAGCCCACGGATGGTGATGTGGGTAGAAGCACTGTGGACAGGGAAGACAAATCCATATTCAGAATAAACACCTATTCCAGTTAAAAAGACGTAACGTAAGTGGTCCAATGGAATGGACCTGCCCCGGGTATTTGGCTGGGTAGCCAAATACCTCCACTACTCCACCACTCCAGAGAGTGGTGCCACATTGGGAGCTCTGGGCTGGTCTCTGCTGTTGGGAGGTAGGCTGGGTAGTCAACAGTGCCTGTAGCCAGACTGGTCTTGGTGAGTAGAAGTCCATGCTGCTGCATCCAGGAAATACCGACATCCATGCTGTCATGGCTGGTTCGTGTACGAGTGCAATGACTTACACAGAATGGGTCATCTCGTTGACCATATTACTAAGATCACACTGCGCTGAGATCACTCTTTCATGAGCGTTCATAAAGGACACAAATGCCTTCACCTCTGAGACCAGTTGGAGAGCTCCTTGCCATCAAATTTCCAACAGTGTTCTTCCAAGTCTCCGGCCAAACCATTAACCCTGTCCTGGAGGAACATATTCGAAAGTTCTCACACTGGGAGCATTTCCCTCCACCATTGTCCTTGGGGGAGGGGAGGGCATCCCTGAGTGCAGCCATGGTGCTGTAGAGCTACTACCTGTTGTCTTTTACCCATGGATCTCTCTCCACCGGCCCTTAAGAAGTGGGATTCCTAGAGAACTCCCTAGCCACAATTATAAATGCTGCAGAACTCTTTTACAGAAAGTGACCAGGTCCCTCAGATTTGTATCTGGGAACAGCCATTCTATGACGCACACATCGGGTTGCTTTCTCAGCCTTGTCTTGGTGGTCCAGGGGCACAGACCATGTCTACTGACCCCCTTACCTATGAGTGAGCTCTTTTTCCAACCGGGGATGTTCCCCCAAGGGTGACAGGGACAGATCTACTTCCTTCCTGGTACTATCTGGTTCCCAACACCCAGAGCACTTAGCACAGAACCAGGGCTCCTCATGCCTCTCGCCTAAGCCGTACACAGCCAGGTATGCAAATCAAGCCCCACAAGTAGAAAAGGCCACAACCCCAGCTCCACTAACCTCAGGGGGCTGGGTTGTTTTAGTTAGTGAGGCTGAGGAAGTTCTCAGAACGAACCAAACTGTCTCAGTTCTAAGCACAAATCCCACGTGCCCTTGACTTCAACGGTTCTGAAATGGGTATGTCTTAGAACCAAAGTTTACATTTCCTGGAGGCTGCCCCCCTCCACACGAAGACACTTATTTATATCAATGGTGTCTCTCTCAGTCGAGGTTGTTCTTGACACTGAGTTATTGGGCAAAATGACAGCCGACCCCCAGAGATGGGTGAAATGACCTAAGGAGACAGGGGGAGGGGGGAGGAAGAGACGTAGGAGATGAAACAACATAAAAAACTTTCCATATTCCTGTAATATCAGGTAGCAATTATTGAGTGCTTGCTGTGTGCGAGGCACGGTGCACTTATGAACAACTTCAGTTCAGTTGATAACCTTGTGAGGTAAGCGCTGCTACCATCAGCAGCATCCCCATTTTTGGGGTACAGAAACTGAAGAAAGTTGCCCCGACCCTACAGCTAGTTAGCAGTAGAGGCAGGATCTCAACTCAAGCAGTTCTGGCTCCAGAGACCTCTCTCTGAACGTCTACCCCACGCCCACCTCCGGAGAAGGCACTTAATCAGGCATTTGCCAGGTTGAGTTCCCAAAGCACCAGCCTGGACACCCCGGGTTTTTATCCAGCAGAGTTCTTAGTTCTGAGCAACAGAAACTGACTTTTCTCTTTAAGAAGGAACAGGAGAGGCTATGGGTCTAGGCACTGATGAGCAGCAGTAGCTAAGCCCATGAGCAGAAATGCAGAAAACATGTCAACTCCTGGTCATTCCCGGCACCATGAAAACGGGGGACATCTGGACCTTTATATGTCCTGATAGGATGCCAGAATAATGAACCTGAATCTGACTGAGCCTCTGATATCACCAGTTTCCAAGAAATGCAGAGGTCAGAGGTACTAGTAAACAAAACTGTGAGATTGCAATCAGCAAAGACTAGAGGCTGAAAATTCTCTTAAGAACTGACCCTAATTCTTCAGGAAACAAGAGACACAAAACCAAAACAAACAAACAACAACAAAAAAAAAAAAAAAAAAAAAGGAAAAGTTTTATAAATGAAGACATTTGGGGCATGTTAGCCCAGTCCAACAGGTGGGTATTGTTTAGATTCTAATTTGAATAAACCAAGCACAGAAACACTTTTTATTTAGACAATCAGGGAAGACTGAGCAGGGTCTGGATATCAGATGGTACAGGATCACTGTCAGTGGTATTGGGGGTGGTGGTAATGCAGTCGAATGTGTGGGCTTTAAGTCTGTATCTGTCAGAGATATGTGCTAAAGTACTTAGAGGTGAAATGATAGGATGTCTGGAAGTTGCTTTAAAATAAATTATGTAGAATCTCCGTCTTCAAGGAGCAGGAGCACATTTCCTTAATTCTTTAATTGTGGGCTGTGTAAAGAGACTTCATTCCAAAGAGTCCAGTACAGAAAGGGAGAATCCGGTAACTCAACAGTAAAGAAACCTAACGAACATCACATGGGCAGGTGACCAAGGCCAACACCAACAATGATAAATCACATTCATGGTACGTACACTTAATGCGGTGTGATGAAAGTTGCACTCGACCTCTGTGATTATCCTCACCCAAGCCCATAACCCCGGTATAGTCATGAGAAAAACAGTAGACAAATTCCAACGAGGGGGGCTTCTTACAACAGAGCTGACCAGTGCTCCTCAAAACTGTCAAGGTCAGGGCGCCTGGGTGGCTCAGTGGATTAAGCCTCTGCCTTCAGCTCAGGTCATGATCTCAGGGTCCTGGGATCGAGGCCTGCATTGGGCTCTCTGCTCAGCGGGGAGTCTGCTTTCCTTCCTCTCTCTCTGCCTGCCTCTCTGCCTACTTGTGATCTCTGTCAAATAAATAAATGAAATCTTAAAAAAAAAAAAAAACTGTCAAGGTCATCAAAAACAAGGGAAATCTGTGAAAGAAAAACTGTTTCTGTCCTCACAACACCTCTGATACCCAAGGTGTGGATTTTCCACAGGAAGCAATTCTCCAATGTTCTACGGACACCAAAGACTGGCTATCCTACAGTTTAGTTCTATTGTGACACTAACTACCCAGAATTAACACAGATGTCACAGGTTAAGGGCTCGGACCCACCAAACTGCCCCCACTTCACCCACTGATCACAAGAAGTGGGTGTCCGTGTTGCTTTGGTCTGTTGTGGCTACAAATTGAGGGTTCCCACTATCTCCTCAGGTTTGATAATTTGCTATGACAGCTCACAGCACATAGGGAAACACATTTATGGGTAGTACGATAAAGGATATTGTAAGGAGTTCAGAGGAACAGCCAGATGAAGAGGTACACAGAATAAAATCCAGAAGGATCCTAAGGCACATATTTGGGTCCCTCCCATACTCACATCCCGGCGCATGGATGTGTTTACCAGCCTGGAAGCTCCCTGAATTCCACAGTTTAGGGATTTTTACGGAGGTTTAAGCAGTTAGGCATGATCCATTAGTAAGTCCATCTCCAGCCCCTCTCCTTGCCCCAAAGGGTGGGGGCAGGGAGGGACTGAAATTCCTACCCTCCAATCTTGGCTTGGTCTTTCTGGCAACCAGCCCTCATCCCGAAGCTAGTTAGGGGTCCCCAGCCACAGTCATCTGGTCAACATACAAAGGCACTCACCACTCAGGACTGTTCCAAGGGTCTTAAAGCTCTTGTATTGGGAACCATGGATGAAGGCTAAATGTTATAGCAGTAGGGGTTCCTATCACTCAGAAAAGTGTAAGGGTTTTAGGAGCTCAGTATCAGCAACCAAGGATAAGACCAAATATGTATTTCTTACTGCATCACATTATCACAGTATGGTGCCCTTACCATGGCATGATGGAAATAGCCTTTTACTTCTGTGACCTTCCTCCCCCAAGCCCATAGCCCCGATTGAATCCTTAGAAAAACAGTAGACAAGTACCCAGAGCAGGGCATCCTACAATAAACCTGAAAAGTACTCCTCAAAACTGTCCAAGATCATCAAAAACAAGGGAAGTGAAATGCTCCCAGCCCAGAGGAGCCCAAGAAGACCCCAACAGGGATAGAGTCTCCGGCGCGGGATCCTGGACAGGCAAATGGTATTAGGTAAAAACTAAGGCAATCTGATACAGTACAGACTTTATTTAATAAGAACATACCAGTATTGGCTCATTACTTTAACAAGTGTACCATACTAAAATAAGGTGTTGATAGTAAGAGAGTCTGGGCGTGCGATGGGGTTTGCAGGAATTTGTAAATTGTCTGCTCAAGTTTTCTGTAATATAAAACTCTTCCAAAAAGTGAATTCTTTGTGAACATTTTTTGAGGAAAAAGGCATTTGGGGCTTCTGCAGGAGGGGAGATGAAGAAGAATGGCAGAACGTCAGTGAATTTTGAAGCGCGGTGAGGGGCATGTGGGGGTTCTTTGTACTGTTATACTTTCGTATATGTTTGGAAGTTTTTGAAATTAGAATTTTATTTTATTTTTTAAGATTTGATTTATTTATTTGACAGAGAGAGACACAGCGAAGAGAGGGTACACAAGCAGGGGGAGTGGGAGAGGAAGGGAAGCAGGCTTCCTGCCGAGCAGAGAGCCCAATGTGGGGCTCGATCCTGGGACCCTGGGATCAGGACCTGAGCCAAAGGCAGATGCATAATGACTGAGCCACCCAGGTGCCCCGAGAATTTTATTTTTTAAGAATATTGAGATCCTCATCTGTCCTCCAGGGGGGTTAAGGCATCACCTTGGTGAGAAATACCACCCACAGGAGGAGCAGAGCTGGCCAGGGGGATGCTGGGGCCTGTCTCCACAGTGACCTCAGCCCGCCTTGGCCTCAGGGCACTCGATCATACTGTAACTGCCCCAGCCCTGTGGCAGCCGAGAATATCCCTGTCCCCTTTCTTTGTGTCACCAGCTTGAGTAGACACTGGGAGAGGTGTATCTAACTGGTCAAACCTTGTTCACGTTATCTCAAGGGAGGCTGGGATTGTGGGTTACTGGCCTTCCCGGCTTCTGTGGTGGGAGGTGGGCTCGGCCTGCAAGCAAGATTCAGCATGGAGGAGTTCCCCAAGCAGGGGGTGGGCTCCCCCACTGCCTCGCTCCACTGGGCTGTGACAGCCAGGGGCTTCTCCTTCTGGTCCATCCTCATGCTCTTTGAGCTTAACACCCAGCCACACTCCTGGGAGACATTCATTTAAAAGCGAGTGAATGAGAAGAGGTAGCTGTAGAAATGTTCTTGCCTCTTCGGGAGAAGGTGCTGAGATCCTAAGGTTGTGAAGCCACGTTCTAAGCCCAGACCCTGCATGCTATGGCTGAGTGCTTTTCAGGGAGTCCCTCTCCCTCTCTGAGCCTACTTTTCTTCCTTCTGCAATGAGGGAGGTGGGCCCTATGGCCTTCTTCCTTGTCCTTTCTTCAGCCGAGGTCAAAGACACGGTCTGGACAAAGAGTCCAGCTCACAGCTGACCTGGTGACTCCCTGTGAGGACCCAGCCCTCTTTACTGCAGAGGAAGGGAGCCGGCTGTCTGCCACAGACTGGCAATGTGACCTTTAGAAGGGCTTTGAAGATATGGAGGATCCTTTCCGGCCCTCAGTTTCCCCATCCATAAGATGGGGGCAGGGAGGGCTGGTGACCCATCCCCACGGACTGTCCCTGCTTCCGGCTTCTGTCATTATGAAGCCCACCTGTGAAGGCCTCCACCCAGACGTCCTGGCTCAGGGACATCAGGCGAGAAAGCCCTGGAAGAACAGCGGGGTCACAGAGCTGTTTGCTCAGGATCTAGGATCTGAGGCAGGCCCCTCCCGACACAGGGACTGGCTCTGTGGGAACGTAAGAAAGCCGGCGCGGATGACACATGCTGTCTCTCCAGAGGGAGGGAGCCTCTGAGAGAGGAGCGAGTCCGGGAACATAAATCAAATGAGGTGTAAAATTGTTCCGAGCCACGCTTCGTAAAGCTGCTGCAACATGTCGTTAATAGCAGCCCCAGAGCTGGGGACACGCGGGCCGGCACCTGGCGGGCAGGCGGGGCGGCAATTAGTCCAGGAGTGATGATGGGGGTTCGCCCTTTATGCGGGGGGTGCCACTGACCCACTCTGGTCCTCATGCCTTCTCTGGCGAGACCCAAGGAAGGGGGCCAAGGGGCAGGTGCCTCTGGCCTGCCTGTCCTTACCAGCCCCTTCTCCTTGAATTCTCCTCTGTGAAGCTCACCATGGGCACCTTACAGGGGCAAGGGGCCTGAGGTCACTCCCACCTACAGCTCCATCTTCTCGGCAAGAACAGTCAGCAAGCCACTGGCTGCCCCGGACATGGCCAGGGCCAAAGGTGCCCAGCTGGACTGCTAGGCCAAGGTCAGGGGGCTGCTAACCCTCTGCTGTTCACCACCAGTGGCACAGGGAGTCTCCTTTGGAGATTTGGGACCCCTCAGTGGTCCCCAGACCTAGATTTCCAGGGTGAAGTCTCTTTTGCCAAGTGAAGATATTTAAAAAGATAACAAACTACAACCTATGGTCATATATGTAGTTATATTAATCACAGACAATTATGATCAGCATAATCACATCCCTAAAATCCACTCATCATTGCCTCATGTCATCGTGAGTCAGGAAGACTCTACAGGCCGTGGCAGAGATCGGTGGTTTGAGCAGGGGCATAAGTGACCAAGAATCGGGTCGTCCCCATACATGACGCCCTCACTGCCCAGGTTCGCTCAGCAGGGGCCTTCCAGAAAGAGGTGTGTGTTTAGGCGTGCAGCTCTTCTTCCCTCCCACCCCACATGGAAGCTTTACAGGCAACTCGAACAGAACTTACTCAAACAGCCTC
Source organism: Mustela nigripes (assembly GCF_022355385.1). Lineage (NCBI taxonomy): Eukaryota > Metazoa > Chordata > Mammalia > Carnivora > Mustelidae > Mustela > Mustela nigripes. The sequence goes on along the minus strand of NC_081569.1, from coordinate 46,390,555 downwards.
CCTCCAAGCTGAACTATCTTTCCAGATTTCTAGGAATCTGAGCCAGATGTGAAAGGGTCTATTTTGGAGAGTGACTGGTCTGGGCCTCAGGGGCTGTCTTCTCTGTGTAATGAGGATAGTGGCCTTACCAAGGTAACCTTTTGGTATACAGGTTTTTTGGTAGGCTGGGTTCCCCCAAAGAAGTCAAAGGTGAAGTTTGGGGAGCAAGATGTGATGAGGGGTCAACATGTGTGAGAGAGACAAAGGGGGGGAAGGAGGAGTGAGCAGAGGTGAACCTTGATACAAGCCTGAGGATGCAGGCTTGGCCAGTGCTCAACAGAGTGTCCCTTGTTGGACCTAAATGCTTGAGTCCTTGTGCCCTCCCCCTGCTCAGTCCCTGGCTGCAGGCTGACCGGGGAGGCCAGGCCTTGGGTGAGATGGGTGTCTGCAGCTGAGCCCAGCTAAAGGGGCTGACACTTGGAGGCCACCTGACCACTGACTGCATTTCTGGAAGCATCCCAAAAGAAGTGGGCTTACATCTCCATGTCCCCCAGAATACCCAGGTTGGTTTTTTGTGTGTGTGTGTGTTTTTTTTTTTTAATGATTTTGTTAGAGAGAGAGCACACGCAGGGGGCGGGGCAGAGGAAGAGAGAGAAGCGGGCTCCACACTGAGCAAGGAGCCCCACATGGGGTGCCATCCCAGGACCCTGAGATCATGACCTGAGCCAAAGGCAGAGGCTTAGCTGACTGAGCCACCCAGGCAACCCCAGAATAGTCAGTTTTCTAAGCACTTTCACATTTCTGGATTCTTACAACAACCCTGGGATGTAGGCAGAGCAGAGGTACTTATCCCCCTTTTACCGATGGGCCAACTGAGGCCACTCAGCCACCCATCAAATAAGATGGTGCTAACCCAGGTCCTCAGAGTCATCTTCTAGTGCCTCTATGACCCAGAGTTAAGGCTCAGTGATAGTAACAATCATCACGGTAGATGTTAACAGTATTACTCATTAACCACTAGGTGAATGGCTAGACACTATAGCATGAACTTTGCTTCTTAGTTCATTTAAACTCCCTAACAATCCTATGAGCTGACTTCTAGTATTATCCCCATTTTGTGGACTGGTAAACTGAGGCTCAGAAAGGTGAAGACTCTGGCCCAAGGCTGCTCAGCTAGTAAAACAGGGTCAGGGACTCAGATCCAGGTCTGTCTGGCTCCAGGGTCTACAGGGCCCGTGCTCTTCGACACTGGGGCTGATGGGAGCTCCCAGGCCCTCAGGGGGGCTTAGAGAGGGGTCAAACTTGTGCTTCAGGTGTGGGCAGCATGGAAGGAAGGGCCCTGAAGACAGACACCATTTCCTGGGGGAGGCAGCACTCTGGGCAGGAAGCTGGAGCAGCCGCTTGCCCCGGTTGTGTGGCCTGGAACAAGCCCCTTCCACACAGGAGCTCTGGGAAAAGGAGGGTTGGACCTAGGTGCATTCTAAAGGATCCTCCCCAAAACTGCTACCCATCTGGGTTTCTACTTTGGACTCCTATCTGGAGCCACCCATGGCTATGTAGACCTGCTCCTCCTATAAGAAGCCCCCTAGAGGCTCACCCCTCGCCACTCCCAGCTCCCTGCCCCACAAGGTGAGATGTCAGTCTCTGTGCTGGGCCATCTCTCCCTTCCCCATCACACTTGTTGTCTACAAGGCGCAACTGGTCCCGGCTTTGGCAAACACCACCTCCCCCAGCCCTCCTTACTCCTGGGCCCTGGGGAGACCTTTGGCCCGGGAAGATACCTTGGAGACTCCTGGAGAGACAACACTGGGGAGGGAGGGCAAGAGGAGGCAAGCAAGGGGGGAGGCAGGGAGTGGGGTACACATGGCGGGGGGCTGGGGCATGGGAGGGCTGCAGGGGGCTCCACATTCCTCAGGGAACCCTCTCCAGGAAATCTCATGCTCCAGCAAGAACTCAATGAAACAAGATGGGATCGGGAGGGAGACAAACCTTAAGAGACTCTTAAATCTCACAAAACAAACTGAAGGTTGCTGGGGGTTGGGGGGAGGGAGAGGGGAAAGGGTGATTGGGTGATGGATATTGGGGAGGATATGTGCTATGGTGAGTGCTGTGAAATGTGTAAGCCTGATGATTCACAGACCTGTACCTCTGGGGCAAATAATTCATTATATGTTAATAAAAATAATTTTAAAAAATCAAAGATGTGCTTCCGTATGCAATAATTTACTCAGAACAAGTGATGAAAACTTCCCTCCCATTAATCATTGAGCAAAAGCCTAATTGATTTATAGGCATGTGGCCTGTGCAACACTCCGGGGGAAGAGGGCGTGATGTGTGGTGTGAGTGTGGCTCTGACGTCACATGCTCTCCAGCTTGGCATCCAAGGCCCTCCCCAGGCAGGGCCACACCTGGCTCTCACTGCCCTGACCTGCCTATACCTCGCTTCCATGTCGGAACCCACTGTGTCCCAATTTCTAACATGTTCTCAGAGCTGCTCCTGTAGAAACTGGAACCGGGGGTTAGGACCATTTCAGACAGTATTTGACTGCATTGAACCAGTCACAACAGGTGCAAACCACTTCTAACCAGTCTGAGCTGGTTATAACTCATTATGATTTTGACCAGATCTGGAGAAAAACGGGTTCTAAAGTTATTTGATCGGACCACACTACTGTTGACCTTTTTATTTTTTAAGATTTTATTTATTTGAAAGAGAGAGCGTGTGTGCACAAGTGGGGGGAGGGGCAAAGAGAGAAGCAGACTCCCCTCTGAGCAGGGAGCCTGATCCGGGACTCAATCCCAGAACCCTGGGATCATGACCTGAACTGAAGGCAGATGCTTTACTGACTGAGCCACCCAGGCGCCCTAACTTGGACCTTTTAAACTAGATTCAGGGGGTGCCTGGGTGGCTCAGTGGGTTAAGGCCTCTGCCTTTGGCTCGGGTCGTGGTCTCGGGGTCCTGGGATCGAGCCCTGCATTGGGCTCTCTGTTCAGCAGGGAGCCTGCTTCCTACTCTCTCCCTGCCTGTCTCTCTGACTACTTGTGGTCTCTGTCAAATAAATGAATAAAATCTTTAAAAAAAAGAAAGAAAGAAAACTAGACTTAGGCTAAATCTAATTGGATCAAATGAATTCTACCCAGATCGAAGACCAGTTCCAGTGCGGCCTCTGAGACGGTTGTCACTGAAACCAGCCCGTTCCTTGGCCTTCTCGGGGAAGGTCGTCCCTACTGGCTATTCTTGAAGAAAAAGTGGGCTGGTTCTATGTTTTGTTCTGAGACATTCTAGAGAAAGAGCTTGTTCTTTTGTTAATAACTCCATGTACAGTCCCCCGAGTGCCTTTGCACCACTGGTTTGACCCCCATAAGAAGTGTCTGAGCCAGGGGGTCATATCCTGTGCCCATCAGACTTTTAGAGGGCGTGGAGGGGGGTCTGGAATTCCAGCCCTCCCCTTGCCAGCTTCGTGGCTTGGTTTCCTTGCTCTGAGCTCAGTTTCCTCCCATGTCAAACGGAGGGAGTAGAAGCGTCGACTCTATTATGATAATCATCGAGAAAGATGGTTTCTGTCTCAGCATCTGGGGCAGTGTTATAACCCACAGCAAGTGCGCAAGAAATATTTGCTCTTTTTTAAAATGATGATTGTCGCAACTGCACAATTTGTCATGCAAATGGGAAACTGGGGGTGGGGGGGCTTATCCTGGCTCTGTCTCACTTGAACACCAGCCCACTGGGTTTCGACCTCCCTGCTTTCTCTCCTAGAGAGTTCCTAGGAAGTTAGAGACCTGAGTACCACAGGTCCTCCCCACCCTCGCCTGCCAGGTGAGACCCAGGCTGTCCTGCAAGGGGCTTTCCAGGACTGCTCCTAGGAGCTGTCACTTCTACATTGCTTTTGGACACCTGTAGAGGGTTCCTCTTTACTGAGACTTCCTAGAGGTGAGTGAACTCCCCAGGGACAGAGGAACTGGAGCCGGCTTTCAAGCCACATCTGACAATCTGGGCAGAGCCCAAGGCTCTGTGTGGGCTGTGGAGCGAGAGGGGGATCCTCTTGGGCTGAGGGGAGAGCCCTGGGCCACAGATTCAGCTCCTGGGGTGTCCCTGCCCGCCTCCAGGCCTCTATCTACTGAGCAAGAACTAGCTGAGGGGGTGGGGTCCTGGAGGGCTCCCCAGGGGTTCTGGGGAACTGGGTCTTTGAACCTCTTGACCTGTTCTGACAGGAGTAATGACTGAGGGTGGGGTGAAGTGTGGAAGGTACCTCACCCCAGGAACGAGCCAGCTCCTGTGGTTGGGCCTGGAAACCTTCCCCTTCCTCCTCCCCCTACCCCCATTCTTCTCTCTCAGAAACAAATTATATACACATCACTAGACACTCAAAAACTAACAATTTCTAGAAATTACAGTTTGCTGAGAGTTCACTGTGTTCCAGGCCCTTCCCTGTGTTCTGTCATCTACTATCACAAGGACCCTATGAAAGGGGTCATCTGGACCTCACGCAGAGGAGGGAGGGCAGGACTGAGCCCGCCTTCCCCAGATCCCCACACTTTGCCCTTAACCTTGAGCTCTCCCCACCAGCTGCCCTCCCAGGGCTCATAGGGGCCTGAGTCCAGAGAAAACAGCAAACTGGGGCCCCTGGTCCTCCTGCTGGTTCCTGCCTGGCTCAGTCCTACCCAGGAGCTCCTGCAGCGCACAGGACTGCCAGGGAGGCAGGAGCTGCAGACCTGGTCCCAGTGGGTTGTTGGGTGCATGGGCAGAAGGAAGACACAAGCCGATGGTGGTGGGACAGGACAGGTGCAGCGCAGAAACCACTGTCCCTTAACTGAGAAGAGAGTCCAAGGCCACCTCCACAGCAGCACTTGGCCACCTGGATTCCACTTGCACACTGCTTCTGCTGAGCAGCTCACCCCCGCCAAGGCGAGCAGTCAGAGAACCACCAGAGCTGCGGGAACCGCCCTTTGTAGGGAAAGGGCCCGAAGGGGCAGGAATCATCATGTGACCTTTCCACATCGTGTGTCTGCAGAGCAACCGATTGGGGGTTTCCCACTGAAGTCTTACAACTACCCCAGGATGTAAATGCTCTCCCAGATCTTTCTTTTAGCTTAAAAATGAATGCACTGCGGTTAAGCTACCCGCGAAGTACAAGTCACCATCTTAGGCATTCTAAAGTGTAGCGTTCAGGAGTGTCAGCTGTACTGACACTGTTGTGTGACCAGTCTCCACGACACTTTCATCCCGCAAAACAAACTCGGCCCAAGCAGTCCCCCCTACTTCCCGCCCCTCCGAGGGTGACCACCCTAGGCCCTCAGGCCCCAGGAATCTTACAGGACTTGTCTTTTTGTGATGCCTAGTTCCATTTAAAAGCCAGGGAATGGGGGCTCAGAGAGACTGAGCCACTTACCCACTGTCACCAGCTGGTCAGCGACACAGCCAGGCTTGGAACGCAGACCCTCCATCCCCACAAGACCACGCAGCCTCTCGAACTTGGCTGGCCTCTTTGCACACCGTCCCTGCTCCAGGTGGAAGAGCCCGAGGCCCTTTGGGGTCACACGTGGGAGGCAGTCGTGGGGAAGCCCAGCCACCTGGCTCCAGCCCCAGAAACACCTGCAGGAGGGCTGGTTTTCGTGATCATACCCTAGAATTCGGCATGAACCCAGTCAGCTGGGAGGGGGAGAGGTGGGGCCTGAAATCTTTCTCAGCTGCTCCCTCGGGCCTCACTTGCTTTTTTAGACCCTTCACCTGGTGGCGTGAGGGTGAGATGGCCTCTCAGAAGAAGGCAACGCAAGACTTGATTCTTTCAAGCCTCTGCTGAATGCTCACTGTTCAACTGGAGCCACAGGTCTTGGAGGGTGACCACCTGTCTGTATGTCTTAGCCCAGAGGAGTCAGAGAAGCTCAGACACAGACCCTGCCTGACTTCAAAGGCCTCCCTGAACTGGGACCAGTGCTGTCGCCTGAACATGGGGAGGTGGGGCTAGATGAGCCCTCTGTGACAGGCACAGTGAAAGGGTTAAGGGTGTCTGCAGGCAGTGGTCATTTCCAGGTAGGGCAGTCAGGGAGGCCTTCCCGGAGGAGGTGGCACTGAGTCAGGAGGATCTAGATGTAGGGAGGGAGTGGAAGTACAGCCCAAATGGTGGAACAGCCTGAGCACAGGCACAGAGGCCTGCAAGCGCCTTGTCCCCACAGTTGGGGCAGTGAACGGGTCCTCACCATGTCTCCCAAAGGAAGAACATGGGAGAGTCCTGTCCCCTGATTGGCCTCAGTCTTCCTCTTCCCCCAGGGCACAGACTTTCACAAAGGTGGTCCCTCTCCAGAAAAGCCACTCCGCCAGAGGGAGAAAGAATAACCAAGGGAGCCTAGAGCCCCTGCCTGGTGCACAGAGGAAGTCTCAGAAAATGCCTTCGTAGTGACTTCTGTTGGGGAAGGAAGGGGGACAGGCCAGGTGAAGCTTTTGTTTGTACACAGAGCTGGCTGTGAGTCACCTGGAATTTCCGGAGTAAGTCAGAAGGTTGAGGGAGAGCCAGGAATAGGTATGTGGGAAGAGGAATAGAAAAATAGTACGCTGACATTTATAGGAGGGAGAGAGCACCCCCTATTGTAGGGAATCCGTGAAGTGGTTAAGGGGGTGGCAGCATTTGCTCAGATGGCCTTCGAAGGTGGGGAAGGTTCTGAGAAGTAGATAGGGACAGGAGGGAGAGGGCAGGCTCCCCGGGAGGAAGGGACCGCATGGGCAAAGGCCCAGGGGTGGGACAGAGGGGGCCACCCACAGGGCCAAGCATTCACTTTGGCTGAAACGTGAGTGAAGGGGGTCTGGGAGTTGCACTGGGTGATGAGCCGAAGGGCTAGGTCATGGACACTCTGCAGCTGGGATGTCTTGGGAAGGCTGTGAAGAGCCTTCAGGAGCGTTTAAACAGAAAGCTCTAGGAAGGGCGTGCTGGTGAGCTCCTATGACACACCAGAGCCAGAAAGGAGACCACAACGGCATCCCTCAGATGTAATGAGAGACGGAGCTACATGGGGCTGAAGAAGCAGAGAAGGATGAGACCGGACTTATCAACAGAGCCTTCCACAGAGACCAGGACTTCTGGTCCATTTTCCCATCTCAGACGGGAAACCAACAAGATGTGCCCCGGGTCACCCAGCTGGTCAGGCCCTAGACCTGCTCCACACACTGCCCCAGGGTTGGTGGTCCCCCACCAATGCTGCCTAGAGGGCTCTGTGGGAAAGGATCCCCAAACTGGAAAGAAGGCTATGATTGCTTCGTGACGTCTGCCACAGGCACGGGCCTGGAGTGGGTGGCCCCGTGCGCCCACTCACTATCTCTGTGCTCGCACCCGTGGTGAACAGACCTGCCCATCCTGGCTGACCTCATGGCCACGAGGACCAGCGAGATCCTGTGTGGGAACATGTTCAGAAGCCTATCACGATGGCATAAGAGGGATGGGTTGTTTTTATGGTTATGCAGGCCTCCCTTAGTCACTGAGCCCAGTGCCAGAAAAAACACACAGCCCCCCAATATCCTCGACAGCTTTCCCCCACATGCCTGTTGCCTTGCTTGTTGACTAAGGTGGGCTTAGTCACAGATGGCTGCACAGGGGCTGCGTTTGAGGCCCATATGGAGGGATGACACACTTCACAACCACAGACCGAGGGCGCTGTGAGTCACCGGCTCCTGGGCCCATGGAGTGGAGGGCAAGGCCCCTTTCATGATGGGCACGGCCAGAGCCTGCTAGAATGTGCGGCCACACTGACCACATCTGCCACATCTCATCAGAAGCTGGCTGCAGCTCAGCCCGGGCTTCCCTCCGTCCCCGAACACCAGTGTGTCAGGATGGACTGAGGCTCAGCCTCCTGTGTATACTCCTGGGCAATGGCCCCCGACCCGCTCATTTGCCACCAGGACAAGTGAGCCCCAAGGTAGAATTACCCCCATTTGGGTGGAAGTCACCAAGATCTTCTTCTGTGGAGATTTTTGCGCAGAAGTGATTGGAGAAGAAGAGATGAGACCAGACTCACAGCTCTGTGACCCTGGCTCGGCCACTCACTGCCTGCGGGACCGCAGGTGAGTCCCTTAACATCTCCGTGCCTCAGGTTCCTCATCTGTAAAATGGGGACAAAATGTCCTGTCCGGCCTAACTCCCTGGGAAAGGTAGGAATGAACTCTGAAGCAGACTTCCGTTCTTACAGAACTTCCAAGCTGGGGGTGGCTCCTGTGGGGCTGGCAGGGCAAGCGTCTGTGTTATCCCCATTTCATGGATGAGCTGACCGAGGCCCAGAGTCACACGGCCAGGCAGGGGCGGAGCCTGGCTTGACGGCCGGTCCTCATGGACGGCTCCCAGCAGTGCTGGGAGGACAGACACCAGGATGCGGTCACAGCTCGGTAGAAACATGACAGAGACAACCAGGCAATAGAAATGGGGGATGGGATCAAATGAGAGCCCCCGGTCCCGGCCGGCGGGGGAGGGAGTGATGGGGACACCCTCTCCCAGAGCTCCAGGTCAGGTGTCAGGAGACAGGCTTTTCCTACAAGGGGAAGCCCTCCTGCTGCAGGGACCATGCCCAGCCTCCACTCTCCTCCACTCCCCACAGGAACACCATCACTCTCAGCTCCACACTGGCCTTGTTCTTCATTTATCACTCACATGGCAGGTCCCCAGTGGTGGTCAGACACCCAGCACCTGCCACAGGGCTGGGCACGTGGGAGCCACCAGGAACGGTCTGTGCCATTGAGCTGAATTGAGAAAATCGTTCCCCATTCTAGGCCTCAGGTTTCTACCCGTGGGGGTGGGGGGTGGCAATCGCTGCTTCTCCCCACCCCAACCAGCATCAAAGTGAGCATGGGGAGACTGGGGGGCTTCTCAGACTGACCAGATGAGTGAATGTGAAGTTCAAGGTGATCTGTACCCATGCACCACCCCCACTTGGCTATCCTCTCTGAATTCCCCCCAAACCCAAGCCAGGACCCACATGCCTAGAGGCTCCCACCCTTTACCTGAGTGGCGGGTTTTCTCCCCCACGCCTAGACAAAAAGCTCCTGGGGGTAGGAACTCAGACTTAGGGGCTTCAAGACCACACGTGGCTAGGTGCCTGTCACCTACATAGGCCTCTGGGCTTCCCTGGCTCAGGCATTTTTACCTAGGCCCGAATCCCCCAAAAGTGTCTGCAGAAATGTGTGGGTGTGCACACAGATGCCTGTGGGACTTTCCCTGCTCTCACTGCAGTCTCTGAGGGACCCAGCACCCCAAAATGTCAGGCCTACTGCTTCCTCCTGTCTCCTGCCTCATCACACGAGGTGGTCCCTTGTGTCTGTGACCCCAAACAGACCACGGCTCTCTGCCTTCATGTCATGAGCACCCGTCCCAGGCCTGTCACACAGTGTTGCTCAGTGCACGTCAGGGAGCCCCACCCCAAGGTGGGAGCTGAATGAATGTGGGTCTGTTTGCCCCCGAGAGTGGCCATGTCAATCCCTTAGTGATCTTAGTCTTGCGCCTGATGTGGGTCGGGCTGCCTGAGTCACATTCTCTCTCAGGTCCTTTGAACCCCCCCAAAAGATCCCATTTATTGAGTCACAGAGCACCCAGAACACAGCCACATACATTGTTGCCAGACCCTCACAGCTTTGTGGCATAGCTCAGTCAGGAAAGTTGGATCACGCTGCAGGAACAAAGAAGCCTCACATTCCCATGGCTGACGCCAGCCTTGTCCCTCGCTTATGACTTCTCAAGGCTGGGATTTCTGAGACACCTCAGCCTCCTTCTCACTCTGAGACACGGCCTGAAGGAGCAGTCTCCATCCGAAACAACACTGAACACCCCAACAGAGGGAGGAAGGTTCTAGAGGATCCTGCATGCAGGATTACAAGGTCGACTCAAAACTACACACCTCACGGGACGCCTGGGTGGCTCAGTCGGTTAAGCCGCCGCCTTCGGCTCGGGTCGTGATTCTAGGGTCCTGGGATCGAGTCCCGCATCAGGCTCCTTGCTCAGTGGGGAGCCTGCTTCTCTCTCTGCCTCTGCCTCTCACTCTGCCTGCTGTGCACTCGTATGTGCTCGCTCGTGCTCTCTGACAAATAAAATCTTAAAAAAATGTCATCAGCCAGAACTAGTCACATGGCCCCAACCACACGGAGACTGAGAAACACCAGGAAACAGGATAAGAGCACCAGTCCTCCCCATCTCACGTCTGTGGACACAGCAGCTGGAAACCCACCCAAGGCCATGCAAGGGAGCAGCAGGGCTGGCAGCTCACACATTCATGAATGCTCCAGAGCCCAGCCCCTTCTCTGACACCATCCCACTTCTGCACAGGGGCTGCCTGGGGCCCCAGAGCAGCCTGGGGCTGACTGAAGGCTCTTGAGGTAGGGAGGGGGGGCCAGGATGAGGTCAGTAGGCCCTCAGCCTCAAATTCCTGGTGGGGCCACTGTCATTTGTGGTGTGCAGAAGGAATGATGGATGGCACATCCTCTGCAAAGAAGACATATCTGTGTGTCAAAGATGTGCTGAGCTTCTCCCCAGTGCCCAGTCAGAGTCTCACAGTCTCAGAGTCTCAGAGTCTTGGGAGCTGGGAAGGCACGGATGAGAACCCAGAAGTCCATGGGAGCAAAGCATCTTGTGGTGCCAGAAAGCAAGGGAGTGCTCAAAGAATGACTGAGATGTGTCCAAAGGACACCCCAAAGGTGCTCCCACTAGGCTAATCTGGGCCCATCTGAGCACCCAATTCTGTAATGTTGGTAACAGATTATAACCTAGTGAATCAAATGAGAAACCATGAGTCCACCCTCCTATAAGTAAAAGAACAAATAAATTGAACAAGACAGGTACGTGACATCAAAGTACCTCCCACAAAACATTCATCAGTTTTATAACGTTGCAGTGGAGAAGTCTGGTGGATAGCACCCAACTCAAGGGCTCAAGGTGAACATCCTCAGGAATGAGACACACGGAAGTCACGCCCCACCTGGTAGGAGCAATGAAGACTTGCCAGCATCAGAGGGCAGCACTGTCTGCAGGACCCGAATCCAATCACAAACAGTGTCAGAAAACCCCAAATGGAGGGACATCTCCCAGCAGGATGGGGGTCACAAAAGTTAAAGAAATACCAAGGAACTGTTCTAGATGGAAGGAGGCTAGCGGATCTTGACAACGAAGTTCAGGAATGTTTCTGATCAGGACACTTTTGCTACAAGGTACATCATGGGGAAAACTGGCAAAACACGAACAGGGCTCCGGACTGGGCAGCAGTGATGTTTCTGAGTTACTGTGCTGTCCTGTGGTTAGGGTACGTCCTTGAGAGTAAGCTGCTGCAATGCTAGCTCAAGTCCACCAAATCCTTTAGGGTGTACTTTCTGCAAACAAGGACACACTTTTTGTAGGAAATGGACCCGCAAGAATTTGGTGGACATGGAGTATTATTGTAGCAACTTACTCTTAATGGATCAGAGCAAAAATTACCTGTATTGCACGTGCAACTTTCCTTCATGTGTGATACTGTTTCAAAATAAAAAAAAAAATAATAATAATAATAAAAAGAAGACAAACAAGTAACAAAAAGTGGAAAAAGCCTTTCTTGGCCTTTCTTGGCTCTGCAGCTTCGGAACTTTTTGAAGGCCTGTCTTTTTTGGTGCAAGGACGCCCTCTTGTGGTGCTTATGGCACAATGCAGCACTCGGCAACCAGGTGGAGTCTGGGAGTTCCTTACTCTTCCCAGGGGTCAGGGTCCTAGAAGGCCATCTCATCTAGCTCTGGGCCTCCAGCCAGAGTTTCTCCTCACCCACACCATAAAGATCCCTGTGCCATCTGCTTTCAAAGTTCCTGATGTGTCCCCTTCTGGCCCAGATGCTAGGATGCTGGGACCTACCCTGAAGACCAGACCCCTAGGAGGTTCTCTGGACAGCCATGGGAGCTGGGAACCAGCCTGATGAGGGGAGAGACCAGAGACAAGGGCTGTGGAAGACAGAAACCAGCTGGAAAGCCAGAAGCTGACCCTCACTGTCCCCCTGGCTTTGGGCACATCACCTCCCAACTCTCAACCTCACTTCCTTCTTTCTGTACATGTGCAGTCTAGAGATCGTGACACTTGCCCAGACTTCACAGAAGCTAACAAGATAAAAGAATAGATCTTAGGTCTCTGTAAATGGGTAACCACAAGTCCAAGGCTGACCAGGAAAGGCCTGATCTACACTTGTTTCCCAGCACAATTACGAATGACCCCTCCTTCTCTCTGATAGATCACTTGGTCACAACCAAGGATAAATAATCTCCCAAGTGGGGGATAATGTTACAACCCCCGCCACCTGGAGGCTTACATCGTAATGGACTCCTGAAAGTCCCCAGGATCCTAAGCCTTTGTACTTTCTTCCCACGCCTTCCACTTTGGATGTGACACTTGTAGGAGCAAGGGGTGTGAACTCATTTTGGCATGGCCCTTAACAAATCACAAAGAGCAAATCCCATTCTGAGTGGGGAGCTAAGCCCATCTTAGGTGGGTAGGCAATGGGTGGCTGGCTGGCAGGGAACTTGCTCCTTCTCCAGAAACCCAGGGGTCTTGATAGGTAGGGGAGCCCCATGGGCCTGAGCAGTGAAGTTTTAAGTGATTGGTTGGAAAAAAAATTAGTATCATATTTTTGTGGTGGAAGAAAATGCAAGATCTCTCTCCCTCTCCCTGGGAAGGGAAACCCAAACCTTTGGGTTCCACGGTCAGGGAGAGGAAGGCAGAGTGACTTTTGTATGTTTCAGAGGCTGTCATAAGGTCTGGTCCATCCTGGGAGTAGATCTGGTGTTTCCCCAGGGACTGGGGGTGGTGGGGGAGAAGTTTGAGTGTGGAACGGTTGGTGAGGGGTACCTGGAAGGTGATGGGAGCCTCTCCATGTTCTGCTGGGGGTGGAGGTGATGGAGTTTATAAGTTCCTAAGCAGTGTTCTATGCCTGCTCCCCTATATAGGCAGGGCCTTGATGGGCTGGTGGTGGGGGTCGGGGGACTGGACAGGGTCTCTGGTGGCTCTGGGCTCAGCCAACAGAGTAGAGCATGAAGGCAGCCAGCCCCATGCAGCAGGGGACGCAGGAAAAAGACCAGGCCCCAGGCAGAAGAAGGGGCAGAAACATTGTCAACAGCCACAGCCAGGCCCTGTACTATATTCCGAGACGCCATGTGACCAGACTTCCTGTAAGATCTAAGAAGGGACTAGGAAGAAAATAGGATGCTGTAGAAATACATAAAAGTGGCCCCTAGAGCTACAGTACAGGGGGCATGGGCATTCAGGCTGAGCCTGATTTAGGAAAGTAAAGAACTGCGACACGTCTTAGACCAAGCATAGATGAGACCTCAGACCAGTCACAGAAACTCAGTGAGTTCCTCAAAGAGGGACTGGGCTCAGAAGAAGCCAGGGCTGGGCGCAGCAGATACTTGGTGTTTCATTTTCTTTACTGATATTTTTCAAAAGTACATTCATTGTGAAAAAGGCATAGGTTCTAGAAAACCAGTAATATGAATGTTTGTATAATAAGAGTTAATTGTACCATGGACCCTTTAAGGGGAATCTTCCATGGCCAGGGGCTTATGACAGGATCTCAAACCCTGTAGAGAACTGCTATGATCCAGATTTTCTGGGTGGGGAACCCAAACCTCTACAGGGAGCAGGAAGGAGGCGGTGACACTGATCTCTTACGGGGGGGGGGGGGCACGGGGGCCGGGGTTTGTCAGCCTGAGTTCTGACTCCTGCACCCCACGGCCTCTCTGGGAGGAGCCGTATTCCTGCTGTACTGCTCATTCCCTGGGCATCTAAGGGATTCAGGCCCCGGTGCAGTAGGTGGGCCCCAACCTGTGGGGAAACTGGAGAAGGGGGACCATGGAGAGAGTTCTGGGCAGCCGCTGCCCTGTGGAGGTATGTGTGGTGGTGGCCTGGGGACCACTGATAGCTGGCAAGGCCTGCAGTCAGGAAGACAGGCTGGATATGGGACAGGAGGGGACTGAGGACAATCAGTCCCGCTGGGGCACCTCGGTGTGCTTGGCCTGACCCCAAACTTTGGACTCCATTTTGCAAATCGTGCCAACTTACGCCCTGCAGGGAAGGAGATTCTGGGAAAGGCAGCTCTGAGCTTTATGGGGGAGCAGAGGTGCCCAGCCGACACCCCAATCCTAGGCACAGCAACCCTAGGGCCTCGCCTTGCCTCCAGAGGCCTTGAAATTGGGAAGGCAGTTTGGCAGCTCGTGTCTTTGGCCAACCGTCTCTCCAGGCCACTGCCTGCCCCTCTCACACAGTGAACACAGACATGGGACAGCCAGGGTGCCCCTCCTGCCCAGGGCCTGGAGCCAAAGCCAATGCCCTGGGGGTGGGGGTGACAGTGAGAAATGTGGTTCCCCACAGTGGCTTCTTCGGGGAGCCCTTGGCTCCAACCATCAGAAGGCAAAGGGGACAGGGAGGCCGGAACCAGTAGCCTTGCTGTAGGACCCTGACTAGCAGGGACGCCCTCCCCACCCATACTGGGTTCCTGCATTGTCTCTCCTCCACCTTCTATCTGGCCCTGAAGGGGCCTCCAATCTGCAGACCCTCCTTTCCCCGCAGCCCCCAACTTGGTGTGAGCGAGTGGGGCCTGGAGGGACAGAGCAGGAGGAGCCCCCGAGAGCTGGCCCTGCCTTGGGGCGTCATCTCAGAGCTGGGTCTGCTCCTGCAGCCGGTGCTTCCTCTGCCCCTGGAGAAGCCCCAGAGCACGGCCCCTCTTTGACACCCATCCCTCCCGGCCCCAAACGCCCTCTCAACGTCCCCATGGAATTCGCCAGTCGGCAGAAGGACCTTTCCCACGGTGGCCTGCGGTGAGAGGCCCTGAGTGGGGTGCAGAGGGCTAGGAGGAGGAGGTGAAGGCCCAAGCTGGCAGCCTACCTACGCGTAGAACGGGAGTCTGTGCTGGGCTGAGCAGAACGGGGCCTCCCACCACGCCCAGGCTGTGGGGGACTGGAGGAGCGCGGGGCTGGGCCTGCACAGCTGAGTTCCGGGGGCGGCAGGGGGTGCTGCACAGGCAGGGGAAAGGCGCAGAGGAAGCCCAGGGTGGGGGGTTCCGGCGGGTCTGGTAGCCTAGCAGAGAGTTGGGAAGGCGCTCGCTGCGGCTGTTCCACGCAAGGTGAACATCTGGGCTCTGGGGCGGGGAGTGGGTTGGGGGAGCAGAGGGGGATACCTGAGGACATAAAAGGCCTCGAAAGAGAAGCCAGGAAGACAAAAGATGAACAGTAGTGACCCGTGAATGTCGTGCTGTCAACTTACGGTTTTTCTCAACCCATCGTCCTCACATGCCTGGGAAGCAAGTCTTAGTGTGTCCTCATCCCCGCTTTTAAGACTACACACAGCAATTCCCTCCTCTTACAGAGGAGGAAACTGAGGCACAGAAGGGATGTGATCCCCGAAGGCCCCCCATGGCAGTGCCAGGGACGCCACCACTCGCTGGGCCTCGATGTGGGGGGAAGGGAACGCCCCAGGAAAGGTGGGGGCTGGGAGTTCTCCTGAGGGTCCCAGTGGCCATCCCTGAGGAACATGGGAGGTGGGTTGAGAGGGAAGGCAGGCAGTTGACAAAATGAAAAATCAAAGGCAATCCGGCCCCAGATCCTGAGCTAAATGCTGGGTGTGTCGCCTTCCGGGGGTGGGGGTGGGGGTAGGGGAAGTAGAGTTAGCAGCCAGGGGCTGGTGGCAGGGCTGGGGGTGGACAGGCCTGAGCTCAGACAACAACTCCAACATTGGGTGAGCCCTCTCTCTGGGCCAGACATCTTCACAGGGCACCTTCTCCTCAACGTGGACCTTATCAGCTCTGTGCTATGGTTCAGAACACACGGGCTCTGAGCAGCAAGTCCCTTCCCCAGGGTCATAGGAGGAAGTGCTGGAGCCATTACTCAGGCCATGGTCTTCTGCGTCCAATGGCATGTTCTCTGACCATGACCCATGTTAATGAGAATGGCTGATGACTAGGAGCCAGGTACAGTGCCAGGACATTTATCCGGATTATCTTTTATCCATATGACCCGCCCTTATTTTATGGCGAAGGAACCTCAGGATCAGAGAGGTTCAATGTCATGCCCAACGCCACACTCATTCAACCCAGATCTTCCTGGACTCCAAAGCCCCATACTCTTTCCTCTATAGCTTGTTTCCCAAAGTGTGTTCCATAGTACTTCCACAGCTGTCCTGGAAGGAGCTGGGACAGCTGCTGGTGGACAAACATCTTGGGAAACATTGAGTTAAGCAGTGATCTTTACATTTGGATTTCCTGGAGCTTGAATGACCTATTTTATGAATCTCTGACAGTGGAAACTGGCATGCCCCAACCTAATCTGTCCACAGTCTCTGTCTACCACAGAACAGTGCACTAGTTTGGAACGTGTTCAGCTGCAAGAGCACTGCCTCCCCCCATGAGCAGCCGGGACCCAGTATGGAAAGAGGCAGCCCAGGGCCGATGTGAAGGCTCAGACATGGCACTGGGAACTCGGGCTCCTTCTAGCTTCCTGCTCTGACATCCTTAACACGGAGCTCCCATCTCCCCAGTTGCAAAATGGTGCAGCCCTTTCTAGCACCACAGCCACACTTCAGGCAAGAAGAAAGAGAAAGGCGAAGATCAGAGGCGAGTCTGAACCTTTATACCCCGGAAGCTTCCCCCAGCAGACTTCTGCTTACATCTCGTTGGCCAGATGTGTGTTCTATGATCACCCTGATGGCATGGGAGCCCTAAAGAGTGAGCCACTTTAAGGGGGCACATTGTCACCTGGCTGGGTAACACCTCCTGGGTCTATGGCTAAGGAAAAATGGATCCCATGAAATTCCTCCTGGGACTGGCATTCTGTGAACCTACTTTGGAGAATGCTGCTTTTCCTCAAGCCACTTCCCCTCATTTTTCAGTGAAAAGTCAACTTATTCCCCAAGACCCCCTTCCTAGGTGAGGGACCCTCTCCCCTGCCAAAGCCCCGGGATTCCCCCACTCCCATTCCCCATCAGCACATGGTGGGCTATGCTGGAGTGAGGAACAGGGATGCTGATCTCCACCATGGACATGTTCCCTACCAGCTGCTGAAGGGCAAGGACACACCACTAACAACTGTATCTCCCCTGGGGCATGTGTCTAGTAGCTGCATGAAGGGCGTGCAGAGACAGAAAGTGATTCGGGATGCCTTACTTGATGAGCTAAGACCGGTACAAACTTGAACAAACATAAACAGAAAAGGAGACTTTTTAATAAGGACCCGGGGTGGGGGGTGGGCTTTCGGGGAACACAGGGCTGGAGAATAGTCAGGGCTTAGCAAGGGATGGGGCGGAGTCTGGAAGGGCATGGGGATTCCAGGCCACCTCTCTCCCTGGGGCTTGCCCCATTAGCGTGCTCTGCAACGTGGCCTTTTCTGCTCCTCTGACGGGGGGTGAGAGGCAGATGCCATACTGAGCTCCCAGTGAGATTGGCCTTCGGCCCAGTTCCCAAGCCGGGAAAAGGACTCTGAGTGGTCTGGCCTGCATGGGTTAGGTGTCACCCTGGTCCAATCAGCTGAGCCCCTCTGTGGCTGGGAGGGGGGCAGGCAGGGCTCAGGTCAGACAGTGGGTGGGGGCCAGCTATAGCAGATACCCCAAGATGTGACTACTCGGTTTAGGGTGCTGGACTATATCAGGGGCCAACACATTCCCATCTGAGGCTTAAATCCAGCCCGCCAGCGGTCCCCGTACCTATCACCCTTGGCTGCTTTTCTGCCACAAGTACAGGGTTGATTGGTTGTGAAAGAGACTGTGCAGCCTACAGAGCCCCCTATGTATCATCTGGCCCTTTAAAGATTTATTTATCTATCTGAGAGAGAGAAAGAAAGAGCACGTGCAAGTGGGGTGCGGGGGGCAGATGGAGAGGGAGTGTTAAGCAGACTCCGTGCTGAGTGCAGAGCCCAGTGTGGGGCTTGATCTCAAGACTCCGAGATCACGACCTGAGCAGAAACCCACGAGTTGGGTGCCCCACTGACTGGGCCACCCAGATGCCCCTTATCTGGCCCTTTAGCGACAATTTTGCCAACCCCTGTGTTGCAAGGAAGTGTGTTGGTTAGAATCTTGTGGGCGGTCTGAGGGCAAGTACATGTCACTCAGATCTGCGCATCCCCAAGGGCTGCGGCCAGGGTAGCTGGGGGAGGGAAGGACAGG
Source organism: Mustela nigripes (assembly GCF_022355385.1). Lineage (NCBI taxonomy): Eukaryota > Metazoa > Chordata > Mammalia > Carnivora > Mustelidae > Mustela > Mustela nigripes. The sequence continues at coordinate 46,372,448 of NC_081569.1, read as the reverse complement.
AGCAGGGAGGGAAGGAAGGAAAGCAACAAGCAAGCAAGGAGGGAGGGTAGGAAGGAAGGGGTGGGGAGAAGAGAAGGCAGAGAAGAGGCAGGGGAGGCGGGGAGGCAGGGCAGAGGCAGAAGCTGGTGCCCTTGCTACTCTCAGACCACTTCCCTGGAGTTGGAGCAGAGCAGAGGGGCGTTGGGAAGGGGGTTTCTTGCTCCTCCTGCGTCAGCCCCGCATCTGCTCTTAATTGAGGCGTAGTGGTACAAGCCTGATTGGGAATAGCAGGTGCTGGGACGTGGTGAACATTAGGGAATAGTCACTTGGCGGGCTCCGGAGCTGCCAAAAACGAAAGTGTGCCGATGGGCCAGATGTTCGCTCATTACCACCCGCTCCTCCTCAGAAACGTTTAAAGGGAACATTTGTTTGTTGAGGAAACACAGCTGTTCCTAGGGAAATGGGTTTCCCTCCTTTGGGCAGAGGCGTGGGGGAGGGGACTGTTTGGAGAGGGACACGGGGGACGCCTTAGGTGGGTGGCAGTTAAGAGCCGCCATCCGGTCCCGGACAGGGGTCTTTGAGGACAGGACCTCAGACGCTGGAAAAGCCTAGTACACCCAGAGTCACTTTCTCTACACTCATGTGAAAGATCATTCACCCCTCTTCTCAGAGATGGAAGCAGAGGTTGAGAGAGGCCATCTGACTTAGCCAAGGCCACAGAGCTCTCAGTGGCCAAACCCAGCCGGGGGAACATGGCCTCTGCTCTCCAAGACCCCAGCTCTCACCCATGCCCATCTCCGATCCCCTTTGGCTGTCTGGGACCCATGTCTTTGCAGCTCAGTCTTAGACGCTTCATATCCAGGCCTCTGTTTCTGTCCCTGCATCTCATTTTAGATTTTCCGTCCCTTGGCCTCTGTGTTTTCCATCCGCTGTCACCTGTCTCCTTCTCTGCCTTCTGAGGATGTTTCGTTGCCGTCTGTAGGGGAGTGGCTCTGTGTTTCGTTCTTACCATCCATCTCTCTTCCGTGCTTCTCCCTCTCCATCCGTCTTTCTTTGTGCCAGAGCCACCTCGGTGATGTCTGTAATATCTCAGGGTCTGGGCCGGGTCTGTGGGATCTTGCCTCCTTTTGTTCTCTCTCTCTCTCTCTGGCGTCTCTCTCTGGATCTTTAGCATAGTGTTTTTCAAGTTGTATGTCATTACCAAAAGGAGGTCATAATATCAGTTTACAAGATTGTGACTAGCAATGAAACCAACAAACAATAGAAAACAGAAAATTTCAGGGGGTGCCTGGGTGGCTCAGTCGGTTAAGCAGGGGACTCTTGATATCAGCTCAGGTCAAGATCTCATGATCGTGAGATCGAGCCCACACTGGGTTCTGTGCAGGGGTGGAGCCTGCTTAAAATTATCTCTCTCTCCATCTGCCCCTCCTTCCTCTCTAAAATAAACTTTTAAAAAATATTTCAGACTACCTTGTGAATTGTTTCAGTTCTATACATGACTGTGTAACAGGTTCAAATGTAAAATGTTATGGTGAGATCTGATAAAGAAAATATCTTAAAAAACCACTGAGTATGGGCACCTGGGTGGCTCAGTGGGTTAAGCATCTGACTTCCGCTCAGGTCATGATCTCAGGGTCCTGGGATGGAGCCCCGCACTGGGCTCCCTGCTCAGTGGGGAGTCTGCTTCTCTCTCTTCCTCTGCTGTTCCCCCTCCATGCTCTCTCTCTCAAATAAATAAATAACATCTTAAAAAAAAAAAAAAAACACTGAGTGGAGGTTCTTTGACTGTAACTGCAGAAATCTCTGACCCAAGAAGTTCAGGAAGGAATTTATTATCATAACTACAAAAAGTCTGGAGGCTGCCAGACAGCATACTCAGGAGTCAGACACTTGCCCTTCTCCTTTTGCCCTCAGCCATCCTGAACAAGCCAGCTCACTGTCCTCACCATCACAAGGTAGCTGCTGGGGCTTCATCTACCTCCTGACTAGTCCCGCAGAACATGAGGGGACTGTCTGATTCCCTGTATCCCTTTTCAGATGCAGGAACCTTTCCTCTCATGTTTCATTGACCAGGATGAAGAGGGTCACATGCCCACCCCTTAACCAATCACTGGCAAAGGAGACAAGGCTCTCTGTGATTGGCTTAGACTACTCAGGAGGAGGTCTCTTTCCTGGGAGGCAGTGGTCAGAGGTCCTAAGCCTTGTCCCACCAGGAAGAAGAGGGAGAAGTCTGTGCACTGGACAGACTACACCCCGACATCTGTCATAGTCTCTCACTGTCCCCTCCACCCGGGTTTCCCTTCGAGTCCCTCTTTAGATCCATCCTGAGGGGAGGCCACAGAGTTCAGTTCAGGTCTCTGTATTAGCTTCTTGTGGTTGCTGTAACAAATCACCACCAACTTGGTGGCTTGAAACAAAGACATTTATTCTCTTACAGTGCTGAAGGCCAGAAGCCCAAAGTCAAGGGGTCAGCCAGCCTACACCCTACTCCATCCAGAAGCTCTAGGGGAGAGTCCATCCTTGCTTCCACCTTCCCAGGGCCCCAAGCGTTCCTTGGCCTATGGCTGCAACTCTCGTGTCTGCCTCCATTTACATATGCCCGTCCCCTCTGCTCCCTCTCTCCCCTATGTGTCTTTTATAAGGACATGTGTGACTGGGTTTCAGGCCCACTTGGATAACGCAGGATGACCTCGTCCTGAGGTCCTTAACTTAATTACATCTGCGGAGACCCTTTTCCTCGAATAAGATCACATTCAGTTTCCTGGACAGGGACACGTTTTTTGGGGCCACCGTTCAGCCCACTCCAGAGCCTCTGCCCACCCCAGGCCAGCCCAGGCTCTTGGAGGGGCTGCTCTCCCACTTGCTACCATGAGACCTTGACCTCCAAGCTGCAGGGTCCTCATCTGCCAAAAACAGACCAGAATACAGATAGGAAAAGACCTGACAAGAACCAGGAGGCAACATGTTTTCCTATTGTTTCTTGTCCTGTGAGAGGAAAAGCCAGTTGGCCTCTCCCACCTGCTCTCCGGGGAACTAGATCATTTTGGAAACTGGGCTGGTCTCTGGTGAGGTGTTAGAAAAAGACCCCCAGATCTCCCATAAGAGTCACAGGACCTGGTCAGCCTCCCTCAGTTGCTCTGCTGAGTCAAAGCAGGAAATCTCTAGAAAGCTCCTCAGCGAAGGCTGCACCTATTACCTGGCTAACCTGGCCACAACGACAGCTCTGGTAAGAGAGAGTTCCTGTCCCTCAGCTCTGCCTGTCACCTGACAGCTCCCCATGGGCCCCCACATCAGACTCTGACAGCAGTCCTCCTGGTGCAGGTATCCTGACTGAAATATTTTCATTCATTCCACAAATACTTGATTGAGCTTCTATTATGTGCCTTCAGGCACCCTGCCAGGCCTTGGGGGTTCACCAGGGAACAAGACAAACATCCTGCTCTTGTGGAGCTGACATGGAACAGAGAGGTGAAGGCAAGCGGAAGGCCACATGGAGCTAAATGACGAGCCCTGGATCCCCAGCCTGTTCGTCAACAGATGGCTCACTGGTCGTCCAGGAAGCCCCGTGGGAGTGTCAGGTTAAGGGCAACAAAGTTGGGAGGGTGTGTAATAAAGACATGGGCCGGCCTGTGTCCCCTGGCCCTAGCAGGTAATGTCTGCTCCCTTGGTATTTCCCACCCTATTTCTTCATTACTCATGATAAGCATCCCCAGACCGTCTCCCTAATTGTTTATGTTAATGAGGTGATTCATGGTGGGCCCCTCCGTAGTTTATGCTAATGACTCAGATGAGAGGGGCTCGCTCCATCAGAAAGACCAACCCCATGAGTAGAGGGCTGGAGCTCTGAGTCACGTGGTATCAGCCTGACATCAGAGAGGGCACCTGAGACTGAGTTCAGTCACGTGACCAGTGATTCACTCCATCACACCTGCGTCATACAGCCTCAAGAAGAACTCTGGGAGCGCCTGGGTGGCTCAGTGGGTTAAAGCCTCTACCTTCGGCTCAGGTCATGATCCCAGAGTCCTCGGATCTAGCCCTGCATCAGGCTCTCTGCTCGGTGGGGAGCCTGCTTCCTCCTCTCTCTGTCTGTCTCTGCCTGCCTCTCTGCCTACTTGTCTGACAAATAAATAAATAAAATCTTTAAAAAAAAAAAAAAAAAAGAAGAAGAAGAAGAATTCTGGACCCTGAGCTTGGATGACCCATTCCAGCTGGCAAAAGTGCTAAGGGTACTACCCCCCTGAGGACAGAGCAGCTTTCCTCCCTGGCCTTGCCCTATGTGTCTCTCCCTTTGACCAATTCAGGTTTGCAAACTTTTGCTAAAATAAAACTGCAGTCATCAAAAAGACAAATACTGTAGGATTGCACTTATATGAGGTGCCTAAGAATAGTCAAATTCATAGAGACAGAAAGTAGGGAATGGTTCCCAGGAGCTGGGGGAAGAGAACAGCGGGGAGCTGTTGTTTCATGGGTATATCGAGTTTAGGTTTACAACATGAAAAGATTTCTGGAGCCTGGCTGTAGAGCCATGTGAATGTATGTAATACCACTGAACTTAAAAATGGTTAAGGTGGTAATGTTTTTTTCAAATTTTATTGTAAATTTATTTTATTTTAAATTTCTAAATTGTTATTTTTAAAAATTTTTTATTTTTTTATTAACATACAATGTATTAGTAGCCCCAGGGTACAGGTCTGTGAATCGCCAGGTTTACATACTTCATAGCACATAAGGTGGTAAGTTTTATGTTATGCATATTTTACCATAATTTTTTAAAAACCCATAATCATGGGGCACCTGGGTGGCTCAGTGGGTTAAGCCTCTGCCTTCACCTCCGTTCATGATCTCAGGGTCCTGGGATCAAGTTCAGCACCGGGCTGTCTGCTGGGCAGGGAGCCTGCTTCCTCCTCTCTCTCTCTCTCTGCCTGCCTCTCTGCCTACTTGTGATCTCTCTCTGTCAAATAAATAAATAAAATCTTTAAAAAAAAAAAAAACCCATAACCATAAATACAGTGCTTTCCTGAGTTTTGTGAGTCTTCTTAGCAAATTACTGATCTGAGGCTGGTCACGGGAACTCTGGGAATTCCTGAATTTGTAGCCCGCTGGTTGGAGTGAGGGTGGCCCAAGGGATCCTTGAACTGGCAGAGGGTATCTGGAGTGAGAGCCTTGTCAAGCCCTTAACCTATGAAGTTTGGCCCGATTCCTCAAGGAGAGGCTGAAAGTGGGAGCTGACTGGTGGGCCAAATGGCTTTTGGAATCCCATCCAGCCTCGAGTTGCTGTGATTCCTCCAGGAAAACCCCCCAAACCTCAAAGCATCCACCTTCCATTGTCTGTTCCACTTGCTCATGTCTGGTTCTCTCCCTCTGGTTTCCTTATCAGGGTGTGTGTGTGTATGTGTGTGTGGTGCGCGGGCACACGCATACTCCTCTAGGCCACTCTACACTTTCTCCAACTGCATTGCTTTCTACCACCAAATGTTTCTTTGAACAGCCTTTCCTCCTTCCTAGGTGAAGGGCTGAACTCTTTGAGGGGCCCATGGTCAGCACTCACTACTGTTGTGCCAGATCCCAAGTTCGCCTCCTTGTGTTTGTTCTGGAATGTTCTCTGGCTGTAGCTCTAGCTGTAGAACACAGGCAGGAGGTAAGCTGTTCAGTTGGAAGACAGCACAATGACTAAGGAAACCAAACACTGCCACGGCTGCACCCCTACCCCGGGTCCCGAGGCCACCAGAAGGGATCAGACCCTCCTTCCCAAGGATGACCTCACTGCCCTGGGGATGTGGACTGTTTAATTAGAACACCTTCAATCGGAAACACTCATCCATTTATGGCAAAAACAGCGACAGGCTTTTAAGGACATGCCATAAGTTTTACAGTTATTGGATTTTTCAACTTGTTTACAAAAGCAATATTGTTAAATGGCCAACGGCCAGGCCCAGTTGTTTTTCCTCCTGTGCCTTCTGACAACAGGAAAGCATATTATCTCCCCCAGCCAGCTCCCAGGAGGTGTGTGGAGCTGCATTCCATTTTGCTATCTGTTTAATTATCCATTCAGCCCGGCTTACGCTAAAGCTTTTTCTCGTTTGTTCACAGCCAGATCTGTTCTGGAATGCAGCAAAGAGCTCCTTCCCCATTCCTCTACCCCCTGCAGCAGTTCCTGCAAGCAGTTTCACTCCAAGAAAATGCCAACCCCTTAAGAACGGGTCCTTTTGGAACAATGGATCCAAAGGGGGATGCAGGACAGCCTTAGTGACCCTGGCACTCGGCTTAACCCCTCCGTCATGGGCGCCTCCTTGTTTAGAGAAAGAAGATTAGAAGAGTGGTTTCCAAAGTAGGCTGCTGGGCACCAAGAGCCCCTGGGGAGATTTTAAAAATAAAGCTTGCCATGGCTTGCCCTTTCAGACTCTTGATTTAGAGGGTCTGAGTCCTCAAATCTGGAGTTTTAAAAGCTCCCCAGGTGTCTCTGATAACCTAGCAGCAGCGCCCTCTGGACTTGATGTGCTCTGCCTGTCTTTGACCCTGAGGTTCTGGATGTGCTCTCCAACGGGAGCTGGGAGGGACCAGACCAAGCCTTCCTTCTGCTTTGCATACCTGCACCACGCAGGAACTCCACACCTGCTCCCACCTGCTACAAAGCCATCTTGGAGAAACATCCAGGCTGGATGGATCTCCAGAATCATCGCGTGAGTATAAAATAAATGGGGACATGCATAGGAGTTGCTCCAAGGGTTTTGTGAATGAGGTCATCATGGAGCACCTTTGCTGGCCCAGCAGTGGGTCTGGCTCCCCAGCTTTCCTTGGGAAAGTGCCTCCAGATGAAGGTAGACTTGACAGCTGCCACTGGCTTGGCTGAAGGAGGTAGAGAGGAAGGCAAGGGGCAGAGAGCCCCAGGCAGGAATTCCCTCCTGGCAACGCAGTTTGGCCCCCAGAGGAAGAGCCTGGGAGAAGGACCAGGAGCTCCTGCATTCCAACTTCATGCCTCCCACACCCTCTACAGTGGTCAGAGTGAGGACAGTCCCAACCCACTAGGGCTTAACCTCTCCATGGCACCTAACATGCCCTTTCCTCCTAGTAGCATCTCTGTGTGGGGGCAGGGCAAGCCCAGCAGCTCCACGGATTGATGATCTGAGACAGGAAGACAGGATGGAATGATGTGAAAAAGGCCACAGGGCTGCCAAGTGGCAGAATTCTCCCTCAGATCCAATCCCAAGTCCTCAGCCATGGGCTGCCTTTATCATAATACACTTACTTACACGTGGGCCTTCACCTTTCTCAAAGTGCATCCACAGACATGACTCGAGGAGACTAAGGGGGGTAAGCGGGGAGATCTGACATTCCTCAACCCATAATCAAGGAGACTGAAGCTCCGAGAAGCTAACGAGGCCACAGAGCTGTACCCCTTGTAAGCCAGGAGCTGTAAGAAGAAAGAGTGTCAAGTTGGGTAGGGGGTGCGTAGCAGAAAGGATCACATGTTTGAAATTGGACTGTCGCTCTTACAAGCCATGACCCTGGACAAGGTATTTACACATTAAATTTTGTCCTATTAGAAAACAAAATTCAACTGAGTAGATATTAAAGATCCCATTGGCTTTCTTCAATGATTCATGAATCAAGCAACATCCAATCCAGCAGACAGAAAGGAGCTCTGAGGAGCTGTGCAAAACAAAAGACTTTTCTAGGCAGAAGGGATGGCAAACAAGAAAGTTATAGGAGCAAAAAGGAATCGGTAGTGGCAAGGTCACTTTCCTTTAGGAGACAGCGGGGGTGGGGGAGTCTAACTATCAGGCAGATTAGTTGCTAGTGCTGATCAGGTAATTCCCCATTGACTGGTTTAGGATTCCATTTCTGGGAAAGACGAAACTTTAATTAAACCTCGGTTTGGTATGAGGAGCTTAGCATAAGTGACTCCATTTGGGGCCTATTGTCTTGTTTTTAACAATTCTATATTAAAGAACAGTTTTCTAAACGTAAAAGGGATGCACAAATATAAAAAAAGATTTTATTTAACTCGCTAATTAATAAGGAAACCGGTAAGGTATTAAAAACTGGTTCTAGGGGCGCCTGGGTGGCTTAGATGGTTAAGTCTCTACTTTCGGCTCAGGTCATGATCCCAGGGTCCTGGGATCGAGTACCACATTGAGCTCCTTGCTCAGCAGGGAACCTGCTTCTCCATCTCCCTCTACTGCTCCTCCCCCTGCTTGTGCTCTTTCTCTCTGTGAAATAAATAAATAAGATCTTTAAAAAAAAGAAGAAGAAGAACAAATTTGCCTCTTAAAACAAAACAAAACAAAACAAAACAAAACAAAACTGGTTCTAAGAAGGACCGGAAGAGCACGCATGTAGAGAATCTGAAATGGATTTACAAATAGTGCCAAGCTGGTCAACATCCTCCGGGCAGTAGTCATCTGCATTCCAACAGACACAACTTTTCTACGGACAAGAATCATTTGCATTATCACCAGTTTTCTACAACTTAGTTGTAAAATACCTCGGACACTGTAAGATACACAGATTTCCCATAAAGGCATACTATTCAGGACATCCAGTAACCTTTTTTTTTTTTTTTTTTTGTGGCTCTTGCCAAGACTTCCACAGTTTTCCCTAACTTGGGAAAGTGGGATGATCCGAAGGGCTGTTGCAAGCACTGAATCAGACGGCAAACTGCCCGGTATGAAGGAGATGCCCAGTTAACTTCCTTCTGCTCCTTACCCTTCTAGAATGGCTTCCCGATTACCCAAGCCCATGGATTTTCACGCCCATGAGTCTGGCCCAGAGGAAAGGAATGGGGCCTTGATGTCACCCAGACCCAGGGTCCAGCCCTAGCCCCGCCACAGCCCCAGGCAAGTCATTTCTCCTGCCTTAGGCCTGTTTACACCCAGGAAAAATGAGCAGCTGGACCAAGTGACCGCCACGTGCTCTTCATGCCTCTAAATCTTGGCTTCGCATGGCTTGTTGGAGCACAGCGAGAACTGTGGGTTTTCTGAGACTCATTCGGGGCATAGTGAACAGATACAGACTTTGGAGTCAGCCGATGGATGTCTGATTCCCAGCTTAGCATCTAATTGGCTGTGTGCTGTGGATTAAGTGGCTTAACATCTCTGAACCTACATGGCTTATCTGTAGATGAGGTCACAACAGAGATCCAAGGGGTTAGGGACATGGCTAAGGACAGGGGAGAGAAAACTCGATCCTCAGAGAGGGGCCAGCCATGGGCAGGGAGAGGTCACAGGAGATAGTTCTCACTCGGCAGCAGTGCCAAGATGGGCTTCTAGGAGGAGGTGACCCTTGAGTAAACCCAGCAAGATTTAGACTCAGGAGACTGCTTTACAGGCACAGAGAGGCCACTTTGGACAAAGCTATGGAGTCTGGAAGGCAAGGCTGGTGCTAAGAAACTGCTCACTGTTTCATCTGGCAAGGGCCCAGGGTACCTGGAGGGGCATTCAGAAGGATAGGTCTGGGAAGGGTTGTGTGATTTTGATTGCCAAGGGCTTTCACTGATGGGCAAAGGGGTTTTGATTTCACCCTTCAGAGAGTAAGGGGCCAAGGGAGCAGGACATGGGACTCTAGCAGGTAATACCGTGGGGAGGTGCACCTGCCCACTTTGTATCCTCTCCTATGTCTGGCATGGAGAGGGGCACCTAGGAGCACATGTGAGTCCTCAGTGGTCTTAGGAATATGCCGATTCTGATTAAATAGGTCCAGCACTGGGGCCACTGTACATTTCTAACCAGCTCCCAGATGATGCTAATGCCTCTGGCCCGTGGGCCACACTTTGAATGACAGTTACATCAAGTGTGCCCTCTTGTGTGGGTAACCTCAGGGTCAGCAAATGACAACATTGTCAGGAAGATGGTGCTTAGGCTAGATACCTTCCTCTCCTCTTTCCTCCTAGTTAGTCTCCAGGCCCCAGATCCACAAAGCCAGATTTCCTGTGCCCGGCTGCCTAGGACTCAGCTGCCAACGCACTGCCCTATCTGGGCTGCCCCTTCCAGGCACTAGAGAGTTTGAAAGTCTCACTTTGCATCGCTCTCATCTTAACTTAGTACATCTCATTCCCTGTAGGCTCTGGGAGGTGAGATGCATGGGACCGCTTTTACCTAAGCCCTCCACGGAAGTTCACGGAGCAGGTGGCCATTTAGCTAAGCCTGGAAGGAAGCCAGCAAGAGGCAGGGGTTCATCCTGCAGAACTAGCCCAGACCAAGTTGTTAATGGCTAACAAAAACCTATAGTCCGTGCCTCCCAGAATACATTCTTGACTTTGGCCTGGGGCTTTGAGTGCCTTAGACCAAGGGAACTGATCTAATGTTGGGCATCATGGAAGACTTTAAGATGAGAGCACATCACACAGGTGCCTCTCACCAGGACTCAGCTGGGACCCTCCTCCTCCAGGCCCTCTCCTCAGTTCCCAGAGTGCTTCATGCCCTCCCACTATCATCCCCCCAATGGCCTGCCTCCCGTGCTACAGTTGGGAACCCCATGAAGAGAGGCAACTTGGGATTTCCAGCACCAGCACCTGCTTCACGATGTTTGAGAAATGGATGAGCGGCTCTACCCAGAGCCCACACCTCTGTACAGATCGGTGGTTCTCAGTGTGGCAACTGTGCCCCCAGGGACACTTGGTACAATATCTGGAGGCAATTTTGGCTGGCACATCTGTGGTGTTGGGTAGGGGGGGTGGGGTAAGAGAGGATGACTGGTGTCCAGAGGCCAAGGACATGTGCTGTAAACAGCCTCTAGTTCAGAGGGCAGACTCCACACAAAGGATTCTCCAGCCCCAAATGCCAATAGTGTTAAGGTGGAGAAATCCTGACATGGGGGAGGGGCAGTGAGTACATACAGGGTACTTCTGGGGTACGGTCACAGGGGCAGTGATAGAGTCCACTGCAGAAATCAAGACCCAAAGTGGGTGAAGTGACTTTCTCTGGGTCATACCACAGGAGAGCATTTTGAGAATTTCTCTTCTCGAAAAGAGAAATGTGTCTTTGGAATCATTCTGCCACCACACCCACGACCCCCCTTTTCTTCAGCCATGTTGCCACATCTCAAAGTCATCCTTGCCCTGCCTCCCTGACACGGTTTACTAAGAACACTTCAGCAGCAGAGGTGAATGTGTCTTGGAAGACACCAGATGGTTTAAATCTCTGAGACTCTGAGCCTTCACAGGCAGCAAGAGTCTAAGTCCTCTTTCCCCAGACCTGCATCTATGGGAACATGCCCACACAAGAAATTTAAGAAAAGTGTAAATGGTGACAAGTAGAGGCAGGCAACAACAAGCTGGTAAGACGACACCTTGGGGTGTTCATTATGCTGGATTTCTAGACAGTTCTGTTGGTTAACGCATTTCCTTCCGGCTTGCGGATCAGTCTGGGTGAATGCAGCAGCCACCTGGTTACACAGTCCAGCTTAAATGCCTCAGTGACACCAGTGACACCCGGTGACACTCGGTGAAGTCCTCTCCAGGTAAGACCCTGATTCATGAATGGCAGAGCGGAGCAGACCCATGACTCTGTGCCCACCGTTCGGGCTGCTGGGGGCCTCCCTCTAACTCTCCCACACCCTCACATGCACGCAGCGTCCCCCCCAACAAGCTGTTCCATACATGCAAGTGAAAGTAATTTACTCAATTATTTCCTGCTGTTAATTAATTAATTCCTGTAATTATTTCCTATAAGGTTTGGGCATGGGGAAAATCATTGCGTCCTCTCTGCATGGAGTTCCTTTTAAGGAGCTACAAACAGCTAGTATGGCCCAGGGAGGGAGTGGCAGAGGGCGTCAGGGAGATGGTTTGGGGCACTGAGCGTCATGAAAACCCAGCCAGGGCTGCAGTTCTATGGAACGAGCCTGACTTTCAGTTTCCTGGTCTGTCAGAGGGGGGGCTAACAGCCGGGCTTCCAGCCACCTTCTCTTTCTTCCTTTAACAAACATTCATTAAGGGGATGCCTGGGTGGTTTAGTCGGTTAAGAAGCCAACTCTTGATTGTGGCTCGGTCCTGTGCTGGGCTCCACGCTCAGTGGGGAGTCTGCTTGAGATTCTCTCTCCATCTCCCTCTGCCGCCCCCCCCCAAATAAATAAATCTTAAAAAAAAAACAACAACAACAACACTCACTAAGGTCCTGGTGTGTGCAAACTCTGGGCGAGGCACTGGAAATATAATTGGAAGAGAAAGAGAAAGAAGAGGGGTAGGACGGGCCAAGGACAGCGAGATCCATGGAGAGGGTACAAGTTGGGTAAGCTTGAGGTGGTATGTTATTCAGTTGGGACAGGGCCCACCTGTGAATGCCTGGCCCTCCCCACTGGCCCACAATACCCATGACCTGTCTCCCCTCCCCCAGCCCCAATATCCCTCCCCCAGATAGCAACCAAGGCCAGATCCCCACCCCCAAAGGTCCCTGCCCCCTAGGGTGACACCTTCTCCTGGATCTGAGGCATCCTTCACCCCTCACACACCCGTCTTTTCCAGTGTCTGCAAGGTCCCCCACTCTCCCTCATGGTTGTTGAGCCTTCTACGGTGTTCTTATTCTGCTAGTTAATTTTCACAGGAATTTGCCTTGGCTCAAAAGCTGAGCTAGGTGACCTCACCCCATCAGGACAGCTATTATCAAAAAGCAGGAAAACAAAGGAGGAGGTGGAGAGACTGGAACCCTCGTGCACCACGGGCAGGACTGTAAAATGGCACGGCCACCCTGGAAAACAATACAGCAGTTCTTCAAAAAATTAACCATAGGGGGTGCCTAGGCAGCTCAGTCAGTCAAACGTCTGACTCTTGCCTCCTGCTTTCGGCTCAGGTCATGATCTCGGGGTCATGGGATCAAGCCCCGCATCAGGCCCCGTGCTCAGTGGGGAGTCTGCCTGAGATTCTCCCCCTCCTCTCCCCCTGCCCTTCACCCTCTCTAAAATAAATAATTAAATAAAATCTTTAAATAAAAATGAAGTTAAACCTAGATTACCATTTAATCCAACAACTCCACCTCTGGTATATACACAAAAGAAGCAAAAGCGGGGTCTCAAATGGATACGGGTATACGCGTGTTCCTAGCAGTATTCATGATAGTGTGAGGTGGAAACCACCCAAACATCCGTCCACGGATCATGGATAAACAGAACGTGGTCTCTATGTACAACGGAACATTGTTCAGCCTTGAAAAGGAATGGAATTCTGACCCCTGCTACAAAACGGATGGACCTCGAAGGCATCATGCTGAATAAAGCCCAATCAGCCAGACATGAAGGGACAAATATAGTAAGATTCCGCATACAGGAAGTACCTAGAATAATCAGATACGCAGATCTGATACATATACAGCAAGCATACTGTTGGATATCAGGAGCTGGGAGAAGGGGAGAACCGGTAGCTACTGTTGAATGGGGACAGAGTTTCAGTTTGGGAAGTTGGAAAGGTTCTGGAGATTGATGCTGGTGATGGTTACACAACATGCACACTTCACTGGTTAAAATGATCTGTTTCATGTGTATTTTACCATGATTAAAAATTATCACCTGTATTTAGATTTTAAAAAGAGAAAGAATGAAATCTAAACTGTGAGCTCCTTGGGGCCAGGCCTGTATTGTTTTACTCCTTTGGTTTCTGTTCAGTGATATTAACAAAAGCAGTGGCTGTGTGGAGAGAAGAGGAGGGAAGGAGGGAGCGCATCTCTGGGTCAGTGGTCCACTAGGACTAGAGCTGGGAGCGGCAGTTCTCTGACACCCATGGCAGGCATCTCCTGCGGGCCCTTCTTCTGGAAGCAGGCACTGTAATCACAAACCCCAGGCCTCTGCATACCTGACTAGGCCTTCCCTGCTCCATTCCTGCAGACCAGAAAGGCCCTGTCACTTGTCACTCCCCTGTGCTCCCATGCTCAGATCACACTGGATGGACAACCTCATTCCCAGTTGTGCATATCCTCACTACCCCTGCCCCTTTGCTCGGGCTGTCTTTCATCTGGGAAGTCCATCCTCATCCTCCAGGCTCAGCTCACACCCACCATCTTCCCCTGAGCTCCTCCAGAGCTCCTGCTCTCCCCTCGGGGCCCCCAAAGTGCCCTGCTGCACATTCCCTCACTCTGCACTGAACACCCGGATCTGCAATTGTAATCGTGGGCGTCTCCAGCTGGAGGGGCAGCTGGACGGTGGGGCACACAGCCCTGATGGGACCTTTCCCCTTCTTCCCACCTTGCTTGCAGAACCTCCCTTTTGTTCAGCTGATCCCCTTCTGCCTGGCCCTGGGAGCGAGGGTGCCTCAGCCCCGGGGAGATGGAGCCTGTTTGATCTACACTCATCACTTACCCCACTCCCCTCCCCAATGCTGTTGCTGAGGAGTGATCATGTGATCTAATTCCGGCCAAAGAGATGGGAGGGAAAATGGGGGCAGGGGTGAAGCCCCACTCCCACTCCCCCCTCAATATGCCATTCTAGGCCAGTTTCCAGCTCTCCCAGCCCCCATCTTCTCATCTATGAAATGGGGATGTTAAGAACAGTAAGAGGAGCGTCCTCCTTGGATCCTGGTGAAGGTGATAAGAGGCTAAGGTCCAGAACTGTCTCCCTGCCTCACACACAGCAAATAGTGGGAGCTGTCCTGACTGGTCAGCGGCTCACACGCCGCTGTTCTGACACATGGGCTTTACACTGGCTCCCCCAAGACCCAGTGCCACCCTGAGCCCCATCGGGAGAGCCAGCCTCTGTGCCTCACCTCCCTGGCTCAGGGCACCGGCTTGGTGCCCCCCACCTCATGCCCACCCTCAAGGCCCAGGACACCTCGCTGTGTCTCTGGGTCAGTTCACCCCGATGCCTTTCTGTTACCACAGCCCATAGCCCACGCTGTATTTGCTGCAGGGGCCACATCCCCTCAGCCTGGACTGCCCTTCCCTCTGCTCTGCTTCTACATTCCATTCCCTTCCCTGCAGATTAGACCATTCCCCCATCCCATCCTGAGACAGCTCAGGGATGCTCATTTCCATGGTGTGGTCCTTCAGCACTGTACAGGGATCCTAGGGCTTCTGTAACAAATAACCACATGCTTGGAGGCTTATGGCATCAGCTGTTTGTTCTAGAGGCCAGAAGTCCAAAATCAAGGTGTCAGCATGGCCACACTCACCCCTTCCTTGCCTCTTCCCACTCTGTTCACCCCACTCATTCCTCAGCATGTCCAGCCTCCCTCCAATCCCTCTGACCTGTCCTGGCTTGCACCTCTCTGTGCCTTGGTGTGTCTTTTCTGTCTCCATGAAGACACTTTCATTCAATGTAGGGCCTGCCCTAATCCCATATGATCTCATCTCAATCCTGAACCTTCATCACATCTACCCTATGTAACTTTCATTACAAAATGTAATGAAAGACCCTATTTTCAATGAATCTGGGGGACACACTCTTCAATCCTCTGTAAGTGGCAAGATCCAGATCCAGAGAGAAAAGTGGAAGACAGAGCAGTGGCTGTCCCCACCAGACACAGGGGTTTCTCTTTCTGGAGCCAGCTGTCACCTGTGAGCCAACATTTCAGCCCTTGTAACCACCCAGACCCTGGCAGTCGGCGGTCACTACTAGAATCCTCCGGCAGGTTACATCATAGCCCCGCTTCTGTCTCACCTACAGGCTGTTGGTATGTTCCGTCTGTCAAAGCACACACTGTAAATAAAGCTGATTCCATCAGGGGACTGGCAGTACAGTAAAGGGAAAAGGGAAAGAATTAAACAAATAAAGGCAAAACCTTCGTCATCCACCAAACAATACGCAAAAACCAGGGCATTCCTCCGGACCATCGATAAATAATCCAGACCACAAAAATAATCTATTAGACAGCTTGTGTAATGGTAGCATGTGAAAGACGGTGGAACTTTCTAAAATTAATTTTCTTCATTTTGGTTTATTAAAATTGCACTCATCTATCTCCCCTGTTAAATATTTTATTTTTTCATATTAATGGCTGCAATTTCAGCTTGTGCCTGTTTCTGTCATTAACACTGTACAAACTTAATATCATTAGTAGTTTTTCCCTTAATTATGTGACTAGAGAAGAAAAACATCAAAGTTTCCGTGAAATTGGAATAGTATATCTAAATTGCCTCATGTTTATTTTAACATTAACAGTAAATGAAGCTAATGGGCTTTTATATTATTAAAAGCACTCATTTGTGTCCTGCCTGTTCTAATATATAACAAAGCTTTAAAAGATGTTAAATAATTAGTTATTTAATAGGGAAGGGTGGAATAGATCAAATGGAAGGAAAAGTTGAGGGTAACCAAGGCACGCGGTTGAGGGGTCTGACCCTTTTTGGGCTTTCAAGAGGAATTCCCTCTCCCCAGGATCCCTACCCCACTGTAAAGTGAGAGCTCTAATTTATAACTACCCTGGAGAGTTAAAGCAACAAAATCTATTGCCCCAGCCCTGCAGAGGACACATGTATATGGTGGGGGGGGGCAATAATGTTTGCAATTACTTCTGGGCAATCTCCATTCATAATTCAATACCTGCACAGGGCCCGTGTGAGGCTGGGGCTCAGAGGTCCTCCGTGGGAGGGAGAACTGCTTTCTCCCTTACAGCATCCTCACCTCCTAGCAGGCTCTCCTTGCCTTCGGGGGCTGCTAATGCATGTAGGCCTTCAGCTGCCTTGGGAGCCCAGTGAAACCTCGGGAAGGACTCTGGCCCATGGGTCTGAAAGAGGTGCCAGACTGTTGTCACTCTCCCACTCAAAAACCTGCAATGGCTCCCATGGCCTGCCCCGCTAAGGCTGACCTCCTTCTTGGTACTTGAGGCCCTACCTCTCTGACACTAGCTTCTACTCTTCCCAACATCTGTACCTGTTTCAGCAGCTGGCTTCCTCTCCAGGCCCAGCACAGGCTAAGTTGTCCTATCTCCTCGCCTGTGCTCATGCTGTTGCCGGTCCCCAAAGCCACTTTCCCCCTTCCTTTTGCCTCTTCATATTTGAGTCATGCCTTATGGTTCAAATTCCAGATCCTCTATCAGGCCTCTCCTGGTCCCTCTGTATCTTGATTCCCTAGAGCAGGGGCTCTCAAACCTGAGCATGATCAGAATCCTGGAGAGAGAGGGCTTGCTACCACATGGGCCACTGGGCACCACTCCTTTGCAGGTCTGAGTTCCTAGTTGGTTCCATAGGTCTCAATTTCTAACGAGTTCCCTGGGGATGCTGACTGATGCTGCTGGTCAAGGGAAGCACACTGGGAAGACTCTCCGAGCATAGACAGTCTCTCCAGACCATTAGGCACTGTTCTTGTACTCGCTGGAAAGGCTTTCTGATAATGGTATGTGGCCACTGTTTCCTCAAATAGACAGCAAGTTCCTTGAGGTCAGGGGCACTAGGATACTTCTCCACATCCCTCAAAACACCACCAGCTCAAGGATGGGCTCATGGTATATGGGACAATGATTCCCGATAAACTGACTGATTAGTTGCCATGGAGTTTCATTCAACCATTAGAGAAATCTCTATCATACAGGGAAGGAAGCTGAGGCTTTTAAAAATGAGTTACTGATGTTCACACAGATCTTAAGTGACAAATTTGAACCCAAGTTCACCTCCAGAGCTCAGGCCAATACTTCTTAGTTGAGTGATTTTGGACATGAAGATTTGGAGGACAAGGCACCTGTGTTAGGAGACCAGATGCTTCTGTCACTGCTGTGTAAGGAGCTTGGGCTTCCAAAACAATTCTATCTAGTTGGCAGGGGTGGTGGGGAGGGATTGAGATAATGCCCCCTCCATGGATTTAGTGATCCTTTAGTCTAGGGAAGACACACATGGTAAATGAGCTGCCCTCCAGTCAATGGCTGCACTATGATCTCGATGTTAGGTACAGTCTCAGAATCCTTAATTGATCGGCCTTTCTAATGCAAGATGATATATATTTTCTATTCACAATGTTCTCTGCTACACAGTTGAGAAAACAGGGATTCCAGAGAGGAAATGCAGCGTGGCCAACAGCCAATTAGTGACATGTATTAGTTATCTCTTGGGCTTAACAGATTAGCCCCAAACTCAGCAGCTTAAAACAAAAGACATTTGTTGACACATAGTTTCTGTGTGACACGAGCAGCTCATCTGCGCAGTTCCGGGTCATGGTCTCTCGTGAGGCTGCAGTCAGGACGTTGGCAGGAGCTGAGTGTCATCTAAGTATCTTGACTAGAACTGGAAGATCTTCTTCCAAGGAAGCCCTTTCACTGAGCTGTTGGCTGAAGGTCTCAGGGCCGCACCGGAGGCTGATTGAGTGCCCTCACAACATGGCGTCCCCCAGAGCAGCAATCCAAGAGCAAACGATGAGGAAGTTACAGGGCCTTTTCCATCCTCGTCTCTGAAATCACACGTCATCACTTCCACTTTATTCTACTTGTAAGAAAGAAGGCACTTAGTCCAGTCCACATCCAAGGAGAGGAGAAGTAGTTTCCATCTCATGGAGAGAGGAATATCAAAGAAGTCAGGGGCAGGCAACACATGCTGGAAAAGGGGCCAGAACTCAGTATCCAATTTTATTCAGTTGTGAAACAAATCGTGCACACATACATTAATTCTACATACACAGTGTGAAGGGTAATTATAAAATGAGCCCCTGAGCCACCCAGATTACTAGACCTAGAACTTCATCAGCATCCCAGAACACCTGTGTGCCCCTTGTGATTTCAACTGCTTTCCTCCCAATATGTAACCACTATTCTGACTTCTGTGATTTTTAATTCCTTGCCTTTCTTTATAATTTACTAGCAATTATGAGTCACTAAACTATGTAGTTGTTTTTCCTGGTTTTTTTGGAACTTTGTGTCAATTGAATCATACAAAATGATTCTTTGGTGTCTTGCTTCTTTCACTCATCATTATGTGTTGAGTTTCACTCGTGTTTTCAGGTAATTGTATTTTATTCATTTTTTTGTTGTTGTACAGAATACTTATCTTAAATAGTTCTTTTTGCCTTAAAGACTATGCTGTTTGACATAAATATAGCTATACCTGCTTTCTTCTGATATTCGTATGACATGTTTTATTTCATCCATTTGGATGGATCCTTGCACTTTAGATGTTTTTCTAGTAGTTTTAAATGCAGTCCGCTAATCTCGTTTTTAAACTGGAACATTTGCTCTGCTCACATTTGATGTAATTTCTGAAATATCTGGATTTATTTTGCTACATTACTTTGTGCTTTCTATTCCTTCACCTTACTGTGTTTCTTTTGCTCTCCTTTCTTGTATTTTTTGTATTAATGGAATGTTGCTGCTGCTGTTTTTTACCACTCAGAATTGCTCCTTCAATTAGTTCAAAAGCTCTGTTCTCTGTTTTTATTCTTTTAATAGTTAACCCAGAAAATACAACAACTTGCAGTCAAAAGTGATCAACAGCTAACATTAATCGATACATTCTCCTGGACTATACAAACATGTTAAAATACTTTAAATCCATCTGACCCCTATATGTTGGTATTTTCAAATGTTAAATTCTATCTTTTTAAAAATCCCAAATAACACTATTAATTAGTTAAAGCTGTTAATTCTGTCCACATATATAGCTGCTGGCTTCTCTGCTCATCATCTGTTTATACATTTTATTCCTCATTCCAGGATAGCTATCTTTCTCCCTTTAATACAACCTTGCCATTCATCACCTTTGCTAAGTCTCTGCTAACAGCAATTTTTTTTCTTCTTCTTTTTTATTTAAAAAAAAGCTTAATTTTATTTTATCCTTGAAAGA
>NC_081569.1:45954529-46052780 GCF_022355385.1 Mustela nigripes | reverse complement strand
AAGAAGAAGGAGGAGGAGGAGGAGGAGGAGGAGGAGGAAGAAGAAGAAGAAGAAGAAGAAGAAGAAGAAGAAGAAGAAGAAGAGGAGGAGGAGGAGGAAGAAGAGGAAGAAGA
This sequence comes from Mustela nigripes, assembly GCF_022355385.1. Lineage (NCBI taxonomy): Eukaryota > Metazoa > Chordata > Mammalia > Carnivora > Mustelidae > Mustela > Mustela nigripes. The sequence goes on along the minus strand of NC_081569.1, from coordinate 46,052,667 downwards.
GGAAGAAGAAGAGGAAGAGGAAGAGGAAGAGGAAGAAGAAGAAGAAGAAGAAGAAGAAGAAGAAGAAGAAGAATCTTTTCACTGGCACCCTGGCTACTGTTCGAGAAACTTTCTGAGATCATCATCATTGGGTCTCGTGGGTACTTCTTCCTCAGGAGGGAGTCACCAGCATCGTTCCTTGACATGCTCCCTGTAGAAGGACCTAGGCTCCCCTTTCCTAAGCTGGTGCCGCCTCCCCAATGAGGTTCTCTAAGCAGCCCTGAGGTCCATCCTCAAGGACACCATCCCCAGCCCAGGCTTTCTCCTGCCCAGGGACGATCCCCTGAACTTGTTCTCACACCCTCCGTGTGGGGAGGAAGGCAAAACCCAAAACACCTTCATTCCTTCATTCCTTCAACAAATCATAGTCAGTCATGAATGAAAGTAGACGAGATTAGAGTCTAGTGCAGACAGACTGATCAAACAGCCTTCTCAGTAAACATGAGGTGAGGTCGGTGATGCAGGTTATGGGAGACAGACCCCGACAAGGTTCAGAGCAAGGAAAAGGGATGGAGGCTTTTCTCCCACTTTTGCGGAGAGTCTCCCACTCTCCCCACTCCAGTCCTCACTCTCTCCACCCTCGCGGAACTAGAACCTGCTCAGCTGGGGTCTTCAACAGCTGGCCCCAGGGTGCCCCAGGAGTGGAGCTGGGGGAGAAAATGCCAGGCAGGACCCGGGGAGCCTCAGCAGATGAGCTCAAGCCAAAGAGCTCTCCAGAAGGGAAGGGCTGGCCCATCGGGCAGCCTGGTTCCAGAACAGCCATCATCATTAGGCCTTGTTTGCAGGTGCTGACCTCTGCAAGGGTCCTGGCCCCTTTGGGTTTAGAATTGGCAGTTTCACAGTGAGTGCCAGCATCTGGACCACAAAGACTATTCGCGTGTGTGTGTGTGTGTTTATACATACATGCACACTATACACACAGGTCCATGCTCTGTGGCGATTCCTTCCAAACGTACTGGAACAGCCTCAATTTCCCATATTCGGATACCACAAACCATTGAAAGCTCCTGCAGATTCCAATATGGTTATTTATGTAGCACTTCTTTGGTCTTGTTCCAGGAAAAAGGATCTGAGAACCAGCTTGCAGAGCTGTAGATACCTCAGGATTTAAAAATAACAGGCAAGGAGATCAGGGGAAGGGAGAATGAGATGACACGGAAACGTATAGGTCAAGTTCTGGGCACAGGCTGAGGCGGGGCCATAGATGTAGCTCAGCATTTCCAAGCGGCCAGAGCTCAGCAGGACAAGGCATGGATTCCCACTCTTCAGACCTGCAGGAATTTCCCCCAAATCCCTCAGAGGATGCAGCGACTCAGAGTCGGGAAGTGGTGGTTTGTCAATACGCGACCGCTTTTGTCAAAACTTACAGGACAGTGCATGTGAGATGCATGCATTTCACTGGGAGCAGATCTTGCCTCGAAGAGAAAAGAGCCCGAAACAAATATAGTTGGTGAGATGCCTATGAAGTGATTAGGGCTATGGGGACCCAGCATTGGCACCTTACTGGGAAGGCATGGGAGAAGCAGAGGGGCTGGCTGGCTGGCCGGCAGAGAGGAGACCGGGATAAAGCAAAGCAAAGTAAAAGAGAGCCTCAGCAGACATTCAGCGGACACACAGTGGGAAATGTGCAATTCCTCCAACTTTCCTGCATGTTTGGACATTTTTATGATAAAAGGTTGGGCACTCCAAGAAGTGAAGTGGACTATGGACATTAACCATCCATACCCGAAGGCAAAAGGCCCTATGTTTTGTTCTCATGGCCCAAGCTAGCAGCCGCCCTCCAAGTCCACACCGTGGGTAGTGAGTGGGGCTCTAGGACGCAGAGGTCCCCTGCAGTGGGGACAGAGGGGCCTGGCCCCTGCAGAGCCCACAGCATGGCAGGATTGGGGCATCTTCCAAACAAACAAAGCCCTCAGATCATGGAAACCCCTGGTCAGCCCACCAGGCACTGTGCCTCACCCAGAACACCCCCCTATGTGGGGTTCAGCCTTGAGAACGTGATAGTGTTGAGGACAAGACCATTTACTGGGGCCTTTCTCCCTGCCGGGCACCGCAGAAAACACGTCTATCATGCCTTTTAACATTTAAGTGATGCTGGGAAGCATGTATCCCCATTTATACATGAAAAAATGGCTCAGAGATGTTCTGGGACGTGTGTGTAACACTCAGCTGCCCGGTGCTGAGCTGAGAAGCAAAGTTAGATTTGCCTCCAGATTCTCTGAGCCTAACCGCTACCCTCTCTGCTCCATGAGCCACTCACCCCAGCCCTTCCACCCTCCTCCCCAACCCCCTCCCCTAGAGGCCTGTCACAGACAACTTGCCTCTCTACTCCAGCCTCCAAAGGAAGTCCGATTTGGGCCCAGAGTGCGCCTTATAAACCAAGCATCCCACTCCTGGCCCTGTGTTCCTGCCCCCCTGGACAGGGCTCTTTCCCCCAACAGTCCCTGGACACACACGTGTATGCGCGCGCACACACACACACACACACACACACACACACCCTCCTGACGTGCTCCAGCAAAGCAGCCCCACCGTCATCCCTGCAAACCTCCCAACTCCGTCCCGGCATCAGCAGCACTGCTCTGACCAGCTTCCCTGCCTCCTCCGAAGCCCAAATCAAGACAACCTGAAAATAGCCTATCACCTCTTGAATAGAACCCCAGAGCTAAGGAAGACCAGACAACTAGTGGCCAGACTCCTTTGTGGGGTTTTTTGGTTTTTGTTTTCTTTTAAGATTTTTTATTTATCTATTTGACAGACAGAGATCACAAGGAGGCAGAGAGGCAGGCAGAGAGAGAGAGGGGGAAGCAGGCTCCCTGCTGAGCAGAGAGCCTGACTCGGGGCTCGATCCCAGGACTCCGAGATCATGACCCGAGCTGAAGGCAGAGGCTCAACCCACTGAGCCACCCGGGGCCCCTGGACTCCTTTGTTTTTACAGGGGGGAAAACAAAGGCCCAGAGAGGGGCAATGGGTGGCCCAATGTCACACTGCACCTTGATTCCTGGGACTGGTCCCCTCAGGTCAGGGCTGAATAGGCTGAGTTGGGCTGTAGGGCCAGAGGTGGTGGTAGATGGAGTCTATAGACCTCTTTGGAGAGGGAAAAACTGGCCCCTATGGCCAGGGAAGAGAATTGCGAGGCCCTACAGTGCCAGCCAGAGGACCAAGAGAGACCTGTTTTCATTTGTTAGATAGGGAGCCTTGGTCCCAGAGAAAGTCACTGTCACTGGATCCCACAGCTACTTCTTGGCTACATGGAGGCAGGGGTCTGTTTTCCTGAATCTCCAGTGTCTTTCCCCCTCCAGCCCCTCTGTTAGCTTGGAAGGGTCCTGAGCTATGGGGCAGGCTGAGCTGGGCCTCTCCCATATCCAGACCCAGAGAGGGGCAAGTCCCTTCTTAAAAGTCTCAGAGCTTGGGCTCCGTGCTGGATCCTGCAGAGGCTGTTGGCAAAGGGCTCCCACCTCCATAGTCTCCGTTAGGGAGAGAAAAGGAGGAGCTACATGGGTCCAAAGGCCACCTGTCTCTCCCAACACACCTGCTTGCAGCCAGGCCTGGCCCTCAGGGACCTCAGACGCAAAGGCAGGGTCCTGCCCTGGTTGCTGCAGACCTCAGGCTGGACCCAAGCAGCCTGGGACTAGAGGGGGAGGGGATAGGTAGAGAGTCATCCAGCGGTGAGGTGCAGGTCCTTCCAGCCAGAGCCAGGCTCCCAGCTGGTGGAAGGAGAGAGAACAGGAACAGGACAGTAGAGACAGAGCCCCCAAGCAGCCCCAGCCATGCCAGGCTGACCATCTCCTCCAACACAAACACTGAGCCCCTGGCTCTGCAGGAAGGGGGCATTTTTCAGAGATGACATCAGCTCTTAAAGTTTTATGTATCCTGCCTACCTCAGCCCAGCAAGCAGAGTCCCCAGAGCCCTGAGCTCTGTGAGGCAGGCACTAGTCCTGGCACAAATAGCACATCACTGGCCTTGGATGCCACAGCAGACTACCCAGAAGGGAGATGGACACTCAGGTAGCCTGTCCAGAGGCCTGCTCGCCCTGAGGACACAGCTCTGCCTGCTTGGACACTGCATGACAGATACAAGAGTAGAGAAGATACCAGGTTCCCAGTTCCCCAAACATACCTCAGGACCTTTCCTCAGGCTGTTTCCCCTGCCTGTTCCCATGCCTTCCTGGCTCCATGCCACATAACCAACGCCTCTGCAGCCTTCAAGTGTCAGGTTCGATGTCCCCTTCCCTGTGAAGACAGTTGCACCTCCTTGAGACTCTACAGTGTCCTGTCCTTCCTTCCGTTAGAGTCCTTATCTTTGTCCCCCAACCCAGTACGGTGTTTAGAACCACTTTCCCTCCATCCATCCACAGCCTTCCTCCCCCACCAGACCTCGAACCCCCGGAGGGCACAGGCCAAGTCCCCATTCCTCTCTGGCAAGAAAGAGATTAATCAACCAAGGTCAAAGAGGCACCCGGTTGACAGAGCCCCGGTGAAGCTCAGTTAAAGGCAGGGGAGCCAGGTGAATGGGATGAAGGCAGTCACAATGGGGGACCCGGGCAGCCAGGATGGGAAGCCAGAGGGGCTGAACCTCCAGGGAGGGTGTTCCAGCAAGCAATCCGGATTAAGCGAGTGAGTGAAGGAATGAATGAAGGGCCCAAATAGAGGAGATAAGGTGGAAAAACCAACTTTACCTTCTGCCACGAGTGGTCTCTGACAGCACGGAGAGGTGGATACAAAGAGGGGGTCTGCAAATGCTAATCCCCACCCCGCCACCCCCACCTCCAGCTTCCCAGGCTACGGTGAGTAGAATGTGGCCCAGCAGGCCGAGAAAGGGTAGGGGGGCCTGGATCCCTGCCCCTCTGCCTTCACAGGGGGCCGACTGGATGTGCCAGGGCCCAGGGCCAAGCTGTCCCTGCAGCTGACTCAGGCTCCACCAGCCAGCTCAGCATTCCTGCCCTCCCCGTTGAATGGGGCTATTGAAGCTCTTTGCAGGGGGAGGTTAGGCCGGTGACCACACCCCCCAACCAGAGCCTTCGCTGCACTGTGGGCTGGGCTCTCAGGGGCAGCATAGGCCCTGGGGGTCAGTCTGAGAGCACTCTGGCTGCCACCGCTGCTCTGGGGTGTCTGGGACACAGGACGATCCCAGGTAACCCAGCTTGGCTGCATTAGAGAGGGAATCCCAGTGGGAGGGCATCGTCCTGACCCTCAGGACTGGAGGCCCTGGGATGGCAACCCTGCTTGTGATCCCCGGCTTGGGGAGAAGTCTGTCCCCCATACCCCCAGCCACAGTGTACCGGTGGGGTGCTTCAGCGGATCTGTGGGTTGCCTTGCCTCCCTCATCAATGGGAGCTGCCCTAAGGCAGAAGCAGTTTCCTCATCCAATCAGGGCCTCTCACAGGCTGGGAATTCCCCCCACAGACAGGGAGCAGAGGTGGTTTGGAGCCTGGCACATCAGCCCCAGAGCCCACACCCCAAGCCCCATGTTCTTCTCCTCCTTAAGTGCCCAGCATCAGCCTCTGCGGGTAGCTCCCGGGGGAGCAATGGACCAGAGGCCCTAGCTGAGCCAAGGTTGCTCTAGATAACCCTCCCCACCTCCCCTCCTGGCCTTCACCCCCAAACTGAGATCCAGCCCCCCAGTCCTGGCTGTGTGGGCCTCCACCTGTCAGGTGTGCTTTTTCAGGAATGGGGGAGGGCCGGGTGCCATGAAGCCAGTGCGGGTTGTCACACTTTGGTGGGTGCTACTGCTGGTGTCCAGGCTGGGGGCCACCAGGAAGGGAGCCCCAGAAGAGGCCTCCTTCTACTATGGAAGCTTCCCATTTGGTATGTCCATTCCTTTGTTGGTCTATCCGTCTGTTTGTCCGTTTGCCCACCTTGGCTGGCTTGCCAAGGACTTTGGTGTTTTAGTTTCCTGACGGGTAAAATGAGAAAAAGAACTCCACATAGCTGTTTTAATAGAGAAGTTCCTAGCGGATTTTTTTAAACTTACACAGTGAATGTTAATGAGAGCTAAAACTGTACGAATGAAAGCTTTAAATGTGTTAGGTCCTGCCCCGCCCTCCCCCACAGGCTCCCACTCCTGGGGAGACAGGGGCAGGCTTTGGGGAGGGGGCCTGCCCTGTGGCCCAGGAGGCACAGCCCAGAGTCCAGGGACTGGGTGGGGAGTAGGAGGGGGCCCAGGGCCCAGCTCGGGGTCTCTACTTGCAGGCTTCTCCTGGGGTGTGGGCAGTTCCGCCTTCCAGACGGAGGGAGCCTGGGACCAGGATGGGAAAGGGCCCAGCATCTGGGATGCCTTCACGCACAGTGGGAAGGGAAAGGTGCTTGGGGATGAGACAGCAGACGCGGCTTGTGATGGTTACTACAAGGTGCAGGTGAGTGACCGGTGTGTGTTGGGGGGGCACGTGTGTACCCAGCTGAAATGGATGGTGACATAGGAGGGGGGTCTGGGGGAGACAATGTCAATTTGTCACTCTGCTAAGCAGGCCCTATCCCACTGCAGGAAAAACAGGAGGGGCCGTTGGTGCCTGGGGATGGGTGGGCTGAGGGTGCAGGGAAGGATGTGCAAAAAGGAAAGGAAAGCAAGGCCCCACCTGAACGAGGGCCTTAGCCCAAGTGATGGACACCTGAGTGGCTGATACCATGACCCTAGGGTCTATAAGCCACGTGGCCTGAACCCTTGTTCTCTCCTTGTGAATCAGCCCCTGTGGAGGAAGTCCCTCCGCTCAGAACCCACTTTTCCTGTCTGGGCTAACTTCTTGGGGGATTCATCCCCCAAGTTTATTAGGAACACCCCAATGGACATCTCAAAGCACCCTCCTATCCTGCATGTATTTGACCCTTGGCAGGAGAAAGCAGGGCAGGTGCCTTTACCCCTACTGAATAGATGAGGAGCTGCATTAGCCCGGGCCCACAGTGGGACCCACGAACCCCCACCCCAGAGCCCTAGGTGACTCTGCCCTGCCTCCCACCCCTGTCTGCACAGGAGGACATCGTCCTGCTCAGGGAGCTGCACGTGAGCCACTACAGATTCTCCCTCTCTTGGCCTCGGCTCCTACCTACCGGCGTCCGAGGTAAGACGGGGCAGCCCCTACCAGGCCCAAGCGTGGTCCCTTCTGGCTATGTTGGCTTTGCGGGGACACCACAGAGTGCTGGGGAGGGACAGCAGCCCCAGAACATGGCTACTTTGGCAGCAGCCCTCCCAGGTTCTGCAGGCAGCCGAACACCCATGCTGTCCCCCAGACCCAGAATTGGGCAGACTGGGCACCTTTAGGCCAGAGAAAGACCACAGGGCCAAGGAGCACTGCACTTGGGAAGGTCACTGCCCCTTTTATCTCGCCTTCAGCTGACAAGGTGAACAAGAGGGCAATCAAGTTCTATAATGATTTCATCAACGCCCTCCTGAAAAGCAACATTACCCCCATCGTGACCTTGCACCACTGGGATCTCCCACAGGTGAGGCCTGGGGATGGGGAGGGGGTAGCTCAGCAGGGGGCACCTGAGGCTTGCCAAGGTGGGACAAAGGCTGAGGTCTGGACGCAGAGATGGGAGGGAGCCAAGAAATCTGACTCACCCACAGAGGGATGTGGTGCTGATTTCACTGATGTTTGTAAATAGGTGATAAGTGGATTTTGATGTTTTCCCAAAACATTTGGCCTAAAAACAATTCATCAAACTAAGATGAAATCCCTTTTGAGTAAGATGTGATGAAATGGCATAATTAACAAGTCTGTTTGAGCCCCATCACCTGGGCACAGTCCCCCCAGACCAATTAAGTCTCAAGGTCACTGTCAGACATCAGTATTCAAGCACTTCTTCCCTTCACTCAGCAAGGCCTCATGGGATCCCGGCCTACTGGGAGAGGGGTGGTGTAGGTGACCCTCTGTGATACAGGCTGCAAGGGGTCAGAGAGTAGAGAAGAGGCCTCAGGGAGCTGCTGGGGAGAGGATGGGGTCCGGTCAGGTGCTTTGAGGGTTTGGGATGTATGAGGTGGATGGGGTGTTCTGGATGGAGGGAGCACAACCAGGGGGCAGAGAGGGCATGGCAAGTGACTGGATTAAGAGTTTGGGGAGCAGGCAGGAGTGGGAGGGGTAGAGGTAGGAGGTGTGGCTTGGGGCCAGGCCCGGGAGGTCTTGACTGCCGAGCTGAGGTGACTGGGATCATTCTGTGGGGAGGTGAGCTGCCAGAGACCTCTCTACGTTGGGGTTGGGGCATAGAGCCGACTTTAGGGAGACAAACTGGAGACCACATTCCAGTTTCTTCCCTAGTTAATGGCTTTCACTCACCGGGCCCTTTAGCATGCCCTCAAACCCAGCAGGGAGAGCTCAGTAGGCATTTTCAATGGAATGCTGAATTTGGGGAAAATCCCATCTTCACAAAGCAGATGACTTTGGTCGGAAAAGAGTCCTCCACAGAAGGCAGAACCCACCCTCATAAGAGCTTCTAGGGTCTCCCATCTGCATGGCCCTCAAAATCCTAATCAGAGCTTCCATGTCCCACACCATGTCTTACTTCTTCTGCATGAGTAGTTGAGGTTCTTCTCCCAATAGCAGACCTCTCTGCCTTGGCCCATTTCTTAAATATTCAATCTATCACATTCCTAAGCATGAGAGTCTCAAACTTTCTCTGTTCCCTCCCTCTTGATTGTATATGTCACATAGCCTGACCCCACTGATGTTGCTTCATGGGGCTTCACTGGTCACCATCCTCAGGTTGTAATGCCCAAGAACCTGCATTTGGCTCTCCACTGCCCTCTACAACCTCTGTGGTGGCTATCGCCCTGTTTCTCCCACACTCCGGGCCTATAAACTCCAGAAGTCTTTTCTCCAGACACAGCCCTGGGGTAGCCACCTCCCTCTGCACTCTCTGTCTGCAGCTGCTCCAGGTCAAGTGCGGCGGCTGGCAGAACGTGAGCATGATCAGCTACTTCCGCGATTACGCCGATCTGTGCTTTGAGGCCTTTGGGGACCGGGTGAAGCACTGGGTCACTTTCAGTGACCCTCGGGTAAGCAGGGCCCTTCTCCAGGTGGGAAACGCCCCCTTCCTGGACCAGAGTGCTCCTCCCCGCTTCTCACGGGTGCTGTGGTCCCCACTTTCTGTTGCTGCAGACGATGGCAGAGAAAGGCTATGAGACAGGCCACCATGCTCCAGGCCTGCAGCTCCACGGCACGGGCCTGTACACGGCAGCACACCACATCATTAAGGTAAGTGGGGGTTCCTTCTGGGAGTGAAGCCTGGGTTTGGGGTGGAGGGACAGACCCCAGCATCAGTTCAGCCTGTCCCAGGGCTCTGAGCCTGAGTTCAGTCCTCTGTGGTTCTGGCATATTCCATCGCACCTTGGCATGGTTCCCTTGCATTCCATGAGGCTCTATGGAGGCAGTGCCCGGTCCCCCAGTGCTGGACCCCTCCACCGAGATAGTACAGTGGCAGCTCTCTAGAGCTGATAGTCCAGTCAAGTGGGTGGAGTGCATGCGTGGGAAAACTTGTCACCTACAGCTCTAAGCAGTCTTGTGAGGAATGGGGACAGGAGGAAGGGGCGGGATGACAGTGAACTAGGGGCTGAAACCTCCAGTGAATGAGCAGCAGTAACTGGGGTTGTGAAGGACAGCAGTAAGAAGGGGTTAGGAGTGCTTGTCCTACAGGGTGGACTTCAAAGGCCCTGGGGTTGTGGAAGGAGAAAGAGTTTGCAAGCAGTAGTAATAAAGAACAAGATGGACACTACCCACGACCGTGAGGTATGTGGGGGAAAACAGTCCCTTCTTGGAAGAGCTGCAGTGGAGATGGTCTTTGGGGCAGCCGAGCTCAGTAAGGGCTCGGAAGGGAAGGAGACAGAAGATGCTTCAGGGTGACTCGTGAGTTACAAGGCCGCTGGGAAGGCTTGAGCAGGTGGAGGGGACTGGGTCACAGTGTAGGACACAGATGAGGATTCGGGTACCTGCGGAGCAGGGATGTGAGGCACGATGCATGGTCCCAATGGACATTCAGCAGAAGGGCAACAATCTGATCAAGCAGGAACAGGGGCCCCTGAGTGACATACTAGACTCTAAAATTCCTGTCAAGGAGAGAACCTCCTCATTCTTTCTCCATTTGGCTTAAGAGTTCCTAAACTGTGAATATTGTTTCTAAGATTTATTCATTTATTTGAGGCGGGGGGAGAGCAGGGGGATGGGCAGAGAGAGAGAATCTCAAGCAGACTCCCCACTGAGCGGGGAGCCCAATGCAGGGCTCCATCACAAGACCCTAAGATCATTACCTTAGCCGAAATCAAGAGTTGGATGCCCAAGTGACTGAGCCACCAGGTGCCCCCTAAACTGTGACTATTTAAAGGGTAGAGCTCTGAAGGCCTCAGTGGGTCACTGATGGAAAGTATGGAGAGAAGGCAGGTCAGCACATTTTGAATTCCATTCTCAAGACTGTTTCAGATGTTTGGTATTTTCCAAACTTCCTGAGCACCTATGGTAAAAGTACTGCCTAGTTACTACAGAAGACAAACAGGAACAAAGCAAGAAACTTTAGCAAAATTCTGTGGAATAAGAAATCACACCAAGGAGCGCCTGGGTGGCTCAGTGGGTTAAAGCCTCTGCCTTCAGCTCAGGTCATGGTCCCAGGGTCCTGGGATCGAGCCCAGCATCGGGCTCTCTGCTCAGCAGGGAGCCTGCTTCCCCCCCTCTCTCTGTCTGCCTCTCTGCCTACTTGTGACCTCTGTCTGTCAAATAAATACATCTTAAAAAAAAAATAAAATAAAATGCTGCCTGCTACCTTGTCTGAGGAAAGCAACTGCATTCTTAAAAAAAAAAAAAAGAAAAGAAAAGAAATCACACCAAGAGGTAGTTTTGTTTATGCCAGAATTAGACCAAGTTTCTTTACAGAACAGAAAACAGGTGCCTCTGGAGGTCAGAGGAAGGGAGACAGGGTATCGGTATCATCAAGGCCGGACTCAGGAAAAAGATGGGACTCCATTAACTTGATCTCTCGTCAGAGAGACAGAGGGACAGAGGGAGAGAAAGGCAGGAGAGAAATGTGCCAGTCAGGCACCTTTGATGCACCCCTCCATTTTCAGGCCCACGCCCAAGCCTGGCATTCCTACAACAGCACGTGGCGTGGCAAGCAGCAAGGTGAGCCCCACTGCCCAACCTCTAGGACACAGCCCCAGGGTGGGGGCAGCGCCATTTGCACCTGCCACTCCCTGTCCTTTCTTTTAAGGTCTGGTGGGGATCTCACTAAATTGTGATTGGGGGGAACCCATGGACATCAGTAGCCCCAAGGACATAGAAGCTGCCGAGAGATACCTACAGTTCTGTCTGGGCTGGTTTGCCAACCCCATCTATGCTGGAGACTACCCTCAAGTCATGAAGGACCGGATCGGTGAGTCAAGTCGCATTTTTAAGCTCCAGGCACCAGAACAACAGTGCTGAGCACAAGTGAGGTGATGGAGAGGCGGGGGGATGGAAGAACACACGGGGTCTGGGCAAGGCACTCAAAGGGAGAGCCCAGTCCCGTAGGAACTGAGAATGGCAAATTTGAACTGGGGAGAGCGGAGGAACGACCCCCAGACAAGTCCCCAAACGCGGAGATTGAAAATTTCAGACCCCATTCTCTGGACTTCTCTTTTCTGTTCTGCTCTCCTGTCTCTTTCTCACCACTCCCCTCCCTTACACTTGGAAGTAGGAGAGAGAACTCAAAGACACAGTCTTGGGCAATGCCAGTTCTAGTGTTGGTTCTGTCACTTGAGAAATGCTTTCTGAGCTCTGGTTTCCACATTGTCAGAGAAGAGAATAAAGATGCATAGAGCTTACAGGGCTCTATCCGTTTGGGTGCCTTTAAGTGCCATGTAACAGAAAATGCTAACTAAAATGGCCTGAAAAGTAGGGAATTTATCATCTCAGGTACCAAGTCCAGAAAAGGGTGATTCAGAGCCAGTTAATCCAGCTTTCAGGGATGTCTTTGAAAAACAAGACTCATTCCATCTTTCACTCTGGCACCTTTAGCCAGCCCATCAAACAACTCCCCATTGCCACAAGATGGCTGCAGCAGCTCCAGCATCATATCTTGATACATCAACACCCAGAGGCAGAAAAATGGAAATAGCTTGGTCATACCCATTTTTAAGAACAAGGAAAATCACCCCAGAAAAGAGTCTCCACCCACAACTGACTTACCTTCAAGGGAAGTCCTCCAGGGATGGAACTATCACATATCCCAGAATGTCCTAGACTACTAAGACTAGAGCCTCAGAGGCTGGGGGAGCCAGGACTCTCTAAAGAGGATGAAGAAGAGGGAGAGAAAGCCATGTGACTGTTGATCGGGTGGGCAACCAGCAGTGTCTGGCCATAGGAATCAGAGTATTAGCTCTGTTTACTTAGAGGTAGCAGTCAGCTTCCCCCTATAAAGAGAGACAAAGGTGGCACTCACACAGCAAGGCTATTTTGGATGTTTGACTAAGAACTGTCAACATTCCAAAAAATTCCCTTTCTAAAGAACCCTTTATCAGACTTACCTAGAATAGAAGCAGCAGGTTCTAATTCCAACTCTGCTCTAACCAGTGAGCAACTCTGGGCAACGGGTTTGACTGCATTGGGTGTCATTCTTGTCATGTGAAAATGAACAATCAGACAAATAATCTCTAAAAACCTCTCAGCAATAACCAGTTCTGGGACACCTCTATACACATAAGCTTCAAAGTCCTGAGAATGACATCAAGATGCCCAGGGAAAAGCCCTGAGGATGGGACACAGCCCATCATTCCCACAGCATTCACTCCCGGGCTCCCTGGAGGCCATGGCAGGAGCCACAACAGGATGGCACTAAAGAAGTCAAATTGATTATTTGTCATACAAGAGTTCCTAGGCTTCGGGCCAATTGATTCCAGACCCTGACAATGCCATCTTTGTGGTAATTCAAATGGAAACGGGGCTGAATTTTTCCCAGTACAACGGGGAAAGAAGGATTCTTTGAGCAGGTAATATTTTCTTCTGCTGGAAGTCTTGTATACCAGTTACTTGCAGGCATCTCATAAGCGCCATATATGAACAAACATGATTCTAGACCCGTGTTGTCCAGCAGAACTTCCAGTGATGGTGGAAATGTTATCTGTGCCGTCCAGTAGGTTAGCCTTCAGTCACTTGCGTCTATTTAAATTTCAAAGAACTAAAAAATCAGTCCTTCAGTGTGACTGAGGATGCGTCAGCTACTGGCCACATGTAGCCAGTGATTACTGTATTAGTTCAGGGACAACGCCTTGTGGTTTTCAAGTAAAGTAATAACACGCTAGGATCTTAAAGGTATCTAATAACACAAGCTCTTCACTCAGTTAATCTAAACCAATAGCCTCTTTGGAAATATGTTTATGGTTATATTTTAGAACAACTCCTACAGATGTTTCCTATTTTTACTCATTTAAAAGCCCCCCCCCTTTTCTTTTTGCAGAGATCATAGGAAGGTTTTAGGCACGTTTCAAATTTTTTTAATTACAAGAGATAACAAGATGAAAAGTCAAGTTTCCCTCCCTCCCTCTTCCCACTGCTCCCATCCTCCCCAGCAGGAAGCACACTTACCAAGAAGGATTGTGCACGTGTGAGCAAAAACACTGCCGCTCCATGTGTGTACTTGCATCTTTCACTGAAAACATGGATCTTGGCTTCTTTCCAAGTTGTTATATAAAGGGCTGCGTCAGTCATTTCTCTTGACTGCAGTGTTGTACGGAAGAATATCTGACTATTTATTTAACCAGTCTCTCCTCATAGACGTTTGGGTTGTTTCCAATTTTTTGCTACTTAATCTACAGTGAAGGTCCTGGTACACACATCCTTTTACACATGCAAGTAAAACATAGGATAAACAGAGCTAGGAAATAATACAGGAATCCAACCCCATTTTTTTCCATATAGCTCCAAAGTTGTAGGCAAACCATTTACTGAGTCCTCTATGGAAATACAACTTTCAAGCAACATAAGCTTTTAACACCGTGAATAGTATTCAAATGTCAAAATTCCAGATAAAAAGGCTAAGGTTATGTTTTTCATACAAACCAATCCCAAAGCCCGAGATCTGGGTAAGAGTTCTTACGTCAACATGCCAGTATCGTCGTGGTACAGAACAGCAAAAGGATTGTGAGAAAGCCAAACTCTATTAAACTCCATTTTTCTCTCTCAATAGGGAAAAAAAGTGCAGAGCAAGGCCTGGATATGTCAAGGTTACCAGTGTTCTCACTCCAGGAAAAGAGCTACATTAAAGGCACATCTGATTTCTTGGGATTAGGCCATTATACTACTCGGTACATCACAGAAAGGAACTACCCCTCCCGCCAGGGGCCCAGCTACCAGAATGATCGTGACTTAGTAGAACTGGTTGACCCCAACTGGCCTGATCTGGGGTCAAAGTGGCTGTATTCTGTGCCATGGGGATTTCGGAGGCTCCTCCACTTCGCTCAGGTGATGATCACGTGAAGCTATTTAATGAACGTTTTTTTTCCTTTAAAGATTTTATCTGAAAAGAATGAGAGAGTGTGTGATTGTGTGTGTGTGTGTGAGTACGTGTGCGCATGCAAGCATGCACTAGGGGAGGGGAGGGAGAGGGATAAGCAGACTCCCTACAGAGCTGACATGGGGTTCTATTTCACGATCCAAAGACCCGAAAACCTTGACCCCAGCTGAAATCAAGAGTTGGACCCCTAACTGACTGAGCCACCCAGGTGCCTCTAATGAACATTTCTGACCTCAAATCATGAGCTTAGGCTCAGATGCCTACGTTTAAGTTGTTGTTGTTGTTTTTTTTTAAGATTTTATTTATTTATTTGACATACAGAGATCACAAATAGGCAGAGAGGCAGGCAGAGAGAGAGAGGGAAGCAGGCTCCCCGCAGAGCAGAAAGCCTGATATGGGGCTCGATCCCAGGACCCTGGGATCACGACCTGAGCAGAAGGAAGAGGCTTTAACCCACTGCGTCACCCAGGTGCCCCCTTTTTAAAGTTTTTAATTCCAGTTAGGTGTTTACCTTTTATTTTATTTTATTTTATTTTATTTTATTTATTTTTTTTTTTTTAGGAAGTAATGTTTCATTTTTTTTTTTTTTTAAGATTTTATTTATTTATTTGACAGAGAGAAATCACAAGTAGATGGAGAGGCAGGCAGAGAGAGAGAGGGAAGCAGGCTCCCTGCTGAGCAGAGAGCCCGATGTGGGACTCGATCCCAGGACTCTGAGATCATGACCTGAGCTGAAGGCAGCGGCCTAACCCACTGAGCCACCCAGGCGCCCAGGTGTTTACCTTTTAAAGTCAAACTCAGTCACCTCCACTTCAGAGGCTCCTAGATATAGGCTTTAGGGACTAATGCTGGCTATGAGTAACCACCTCAATGGGTAGAACCATAGCTACAAATTCTCATCCCACAGTTATTTGGCTGCCCTTCTCACTTGAAATGAACTATGTGGGAAAAAATAAGCCCTGAAGTATATTTTCTCTATAACGATGCTGATTCAATGAGAAATGTAGTCTTTCGTACTTGCTCCTGTCTACATTCACCTCCAAATAAATGTGTGAACTGGAACTTACTGAACGCTAAATACACACAATTCAAATATGGCGGCTTAAATAATCCACTCTCCTATGTGCCCCAGACTCGGAAACCCACATGTAGGGTAGAATTTTTAAGATATTCCTATGACTCACTTCCAGACTCAATACGGCAATCCTCCCATCTATGTGACAGAAAACGGTGCGTCTCAAAAGTTACACTGTACGCAATTATGTGATGAGTGGAGAATTCAGTACCTTAAGGGCTACATAAATGAAATGCTAAAAGGTGAGCTGCAAACCAAGACTGTCTTCACATATTTTCTACTTAACTTGGACAGAATTTGGTAATAGCCATGATTGACTGAAGCTTATTTCTGAATCTCCTAAGTACATTAAAAATTATCTTTACAATGTTATTTTTCCAAGTAAGTGAAACATATTAAAAAATGGAACAAAATGTCTTTCAGCTATAAAAGATGGTGTTAATATAAAAGGGTATACTTCTTGGTCTCTGTTGGATAAGTTTGAATGGGAGAAAGGATACTCAGATAGATACGGATTCTACTATGTCGAATTTAACAACAGAAATAAGCCACGCTACCCAAAGGCGTCAGTTCAATATTACAAGAAGATTATCACTGCCAATGGGTTTCCCAACCCAAGAGAGGTAGGACTAATTATTGATGTTACTTTTTCTAGATTTTTTTAAAAAAATCTCTGCCCTATTAGAGGGGGCTAGAACTCACGACCCCAAGATCGAGACTCAGGTCCTTTTCTGTCTGAGCCAGGCCAGTGCCCCTCACTGGTTCTAGATTTTTGAAGAGCTAAGCAGCTTGGGGTGTGCAGCGTAGCAAACCTCTCGGCTCCGTGGAGGAGGACAGGGGTTTGTGGGAACACGTCCCTTACGACTTTTCCCCTAACTTGTGCCACTTCTTTGCTCATTTGTTTAGAATGTGGTAAATATTCCTTAAATTTCAGTCCTCACTTCAAATTCAATCCCTAACTTGCAGAGCATGAAGGACACACTGGAGTTATGTATAAGTCCTATTTGTTTTAGGTTATGAGGGTCAGGTTAACTAGACACTTCTAGTTAAATGTTATTTTAAATGTTATATCTTAATGCAAACAAATACTGCTTACTTACTCTTCAACATCCATGGAAAGAGAAGAGGTAAATTAAATGTATAATGACCATAACTTTCAATTCTTTTCCCTCTAGTTCCAAAATGATATTAAAAATAATCAAACTTAGAATTAATAATCCTTTACAACATACCAAACATTTTCAGTCACCTATAAATTTTTCCATCCGTTCTCTATGTTGCTATTGATGGTAGGGAATAAAAAGCCTAATTTAGAATGTCTCAATAAAGACAATTTCTAAAAATAAATCTCACTTATTTACCAACACCCTTTGAGGATGAGCCCAGGGGCACCATAAATGAACAGTGACTCATAGGCTTTCAGCAGTTTGGCACTTCTAGAAAAGGGCTATATTCTAATCTCTTCAAGAATAAAGACCAGTTTGGTTGTTTATTTTGACTCCCTCACAATGATGCACATAGGCATTTAATAAATATTAACCAATTTAAACTCTTTTAATAAAATTCTTTATTTCAAAATTCTTGAAATTCTTGAATTCAAAATTCAAAATTCTTTTAAATAAATTCTTTATTTCAAAAATTATTTGGAACAGCAAAAATTAGTCTAAGATGACATTACTTATCTAGTGGGTTTTTATTAGGTGGAAAGCTGGTACCTCAAAGCCTTGGAAACTTGTTCTATCAACAACCAGATGCTTGCTGCAGGTGAGTATATTTTAATTTCTCCCTCTGATAACTAAGGAACATAATTATACCTATAAAGATATTACCAAAACCTCAAAATGTGGATCTATCCAAAGTTGATCATTCCAAAACATACAATTAAAAATGAATTTATTCCCTCACTTTGAAACAATGTCAGATTTCTGTTTTATAAGCATTTCAAACAACATTTAAAAAATCTACCACAAAAGAGAAATATTTTATCCATCCTCGTTTTATTCTTTCTGAATCATACAGTCAGTTTATAAACCCATTTTTGTTATAGTGGGCTTTGTGGAAGGAGGGAAAAATGCAACCATATTTGAATAAAGAAAAGGCAAAGAACACTCCAGATACGATATTCTCTCATCCAGAAAGTAATTACTGAGCACTCACTATTAGCTAGGGGGTGTTTTAAGCTCAGCAATAAACTAAACAAAGTTCCTGACCTTACAGAAGCAAGGTTTCTTGTGCAACAGGATCAACAAGGCTCAGAGATGTAGAGGAACAAAGATGCTTCTACACACCAACGAATGCCAGCACACAGCATTTATTTCTTTGAATTCTGTCTTTCCCTAAGAGCAATCAGAGAAATGTACTTCCTGTTTTAACAAACAGGAACACGTTTGTTAATGTGGTATGTTAATCTTTAATGTGGTATCAGAGGTGGAAAATGCTAGATGAAACAAATCCTACCAATTCAGCTATTTTTTTTTCTTTTTCCAGCTGAGCTATTTTTTTTATAGGCCAATTTTACAGGCCACTACCATGCCCTGCTCTCATCTAAATAACCAGGTAATAGCAAGGATGCATATTCCTTTAAGCCAAAATAAACTTATATTTTATTACCTACACACATGATGTGGAATCTACTGCTGAGTCTATGAATTCTGTGGGACCAGGGCCTCATGCCTTATTTATTATGGTAGCCAGGGTGCCAGGCACAAAACCTGAAAGTAGAAACTACATAAATGTCCACTACTATAATCATGTACATGAACACTGCCCATTGTTCAACTCTTCGAGATTATTACTTAACTACATAAGAGTTGCCACACAAACTTTCAATATGGAAACTCCTACACCTCTTAAGTTACACAGTGACATCTTTGAAGGGTTAGAGATGCTTCCCAAGGATTTTCTTTCAAAAACCCTCCACAGTGAAAATCATAGAAACCAGGGAACATGCTTTTTAATATCTTCACATGAATTTATGGTAAGTATAACATACCATTAGGCTTTATTCCAATACCTCTGGAAGAACCAAATGTAGGCATTCTTTAGCCCACACTTTGTGAAATATTTTATAAAGCCCTCACATATTTTTAAGAACATTTAATTCACCATGTTCTCTTTTGGAGCAAGTGAGGATAATTAGAAAGCTTGATGATGCCATTTTCCAAATTTTTGCAAGTATGGTTGAATCTTTCAGGATGAGGCTATATTCGCTGAAATGATGACCTGCTCATTTGTTGTGTTCTCCCTCCTGTTTCAGAGCCTCTACTAAGTCACATGCAGATGGTGACAGAGATCGTGGTACCTACAGTTTGCACCCTGTGCATACTAATATCTGCTGTTCTCCTGCTGCTCCTGCTTCGGGGACAGAGCTGAGAGAGGGTTGCCCATTCTGCAGATTCATCTTTCATCAGGAATCTTCAGGATCTTCCTCCTTTCTCTGCTTTGAAGGTTTATATACGATTCTGTTTTCAGGCTTTGTGATAAAAAAATTTTTTTTGGTCTTGTGCTGGGATTTAAAAATTAGAAAATAAAAAGAAGCAAAAATGAAATAAAGACCATCTGTCAAAGTCAATGTTAGTATTTTGCTGTTATGCATCTATTTTCACTTTGCAAAAAAGGAATCCTAGCACACAAACTGTTTTTGATACTTGGTATTTTTTTCCTTCTAAAACTCTATTCAGAGGCGCCTGGGTGGCTTGGTCAGTTAGGCATCCAACCCTTGATTTTGACTCAGGTCATGATCTCAGGGTCCTGGGGATCAAGCCCTGCTACAGGCTCCTTAATCAGCACAATGTCTACTTATTTCCCTCTTCCTCTGCCCCTTGCCCTGCTCATGCTCTCTTGCAAATGAATAAATCTTTAAAAAAATAAATAAAAATAAAAATCTCTCCAGAAACATTACTTTAATGTGAAAATAACTGTCAACCTCGCACTGTCCTACACACAATGGACACAGTCATTCATCTACAGATAACAATCCCTTCAGGTTCTAAATTCTATCGAGCAACTAGGAAAATGCATTAGGTGGGTACCAAGTAAGTGAACACGTATACTTTCCTGAGATAAATTTTCTTACGCTAAACTCAATTAACCTCAGTGAAATATCTCAAAGAAATATATTTAATCTCTTTTCTGTAATTATATATTCAGGGTTTTTAAATAAACATCCATTTTATTCTTTAATTATGCTAAAATGCAGAAGTTAAATAACACCTATTTATTTGGGGTTCAAACATGGCTTAAGAAAGAATGATATTAAGCATTTTATTCATTACCTGATTCTACTGTTTCTAAAACACAAAAACAGTAAGACAGTAGAAAATGCTATTGCATTCATTCTCTTGGTTAATACTGTCTCAAACATTTTAAAAAATGGTATTTACATCTGGGGCTTTAGTGCTACAATCGGGCTGGGGTAAAACTGTTTTGTTCTTTTGAAAATTTTATTTAAGTTCTACTTAATTAACACACAGTGCAATATTGGTTTCAGGGGTAAAATCTGGTGACTCATCACTTACATATAACACCCTGTGCTCAACAAAACAAGTGTCCTACTTAATGCCCATCACCCATCGAGCCCACCCCCGATGCAACTCCCTCCATCAATCTCAGTTTGTTCTCTAATGTTAAGAGTCTCTCCTGGTTTGCTTCCCTCTCTCTATTTTCCCCCACCCCATATGCTCATCCGTTTTTGTTCTTAAATTCCACGTAGGAGTAAAATCATATGGCACTTGTCTTTCTCTGACTGATGGATTTCACTTAGCATAACATAATCTAGCTCCATCCACGTCATTGCAAATGCCAAGAATTCATTGTTCTTGATAGCTGAGTAATGATCTATTATATATAGATATCATATCTTCTTTAACCATTCATCAGTCGATGGACACTTGAGCTCTTTCCATGCTTTGGCTATAGTTGATAATGCTGCCATAAAATAGGGGAGTGCTGGGTAAAATTATTTTTAACAGAACTTGGCTTTCAATGTCAAACTGACAGGCTCGTTCAGGGTTTTTCTCTCCTATCATTTTTGAAATCAAACTCTCTACCACATATACAGATTTAAAATGCAAAGATATTACCACTCAAAAAATTGTTTTTATTTCTCTGGTTTTAGGATTAACCTGACCTATTCAGTTGACTACAGAAAGCAGAAAGGAAATTACAGACTTGCGTTGCTCAATAACATCTGGTAAGCCTCTTGCAGGATTACTGAAAAATAATCCATATTCCAAATGGACAAAATCAACATTTCTGTTATTAAAAAAAACTGAAACATAAGCTACTTATACATTACAAAGTATTTGGGGGGAACACAAAGCGGACATAGTACCTTACAGAGGACTCCTTCAGCAGACTTCATTTGAAATGCACCTGGCTGCAGGTAACCAGGTTAGTAAAGGACATCCTTTCTTCCAGGCTACTGTTCAATGTCAATTCAGAAACATCTGTAACCAGACAGAAATCAGAACTGCTTACCAGCCTGCTGGCCTTTCTACTTTCTACTGCTCAATGTTACAATAATCAAGAAGTAATCTGAATGACATGTGTCTTCTACTTTGAATTTATGAGACAAAAACCAGCAGGGATGATTCAAACCCTTTGAGATGCACTGAAAACGTGATTGAAGGAAATACAAGGCAGATATTTTTTTAATCCTGTATTTTGATTTGGGAATGTACTGCTTCATCTTTCTGCCTCATCCACTGTGGTTAAACTCTTTTTCCAATCTTAACACATGTTTCAGAAAACAATTTCTACTTGGGATTTCTGGTCTTAAGGCCAGACACATATGCATTTTCTCATCTGAAGATGGTAGTATTTAAAAAAATAAGTGGTACAATTAAGATTTAGATGAGATTATGGCCCCATTCTTGTGGGTCAACATTTTGGTTTCCACATTTCTCACTATTCTCAATAATCATTTGCGGAGAGGCCCGGGCAAGCAGCACTCTCCCAGATACTGTTCTCCTCTGTTCGCTCCAAATCATTATTCTCTTCCCCATGACATCGCTTCTCAAGTCTTCCTGTTTTTGATCTCAATCTTTTACTAAACAGTATCACATTAGATATCTTGAAAGGCTAGTAGGTGACCTAAGTCTTCAGTCCAATGCGGCAGAAAGTCTAACCTCTGAAATGCGTATGTTTGGCAAAAATAAATCATGGCTGGGCTTTAATATTTAAAACTGGGTCTTTGCATAGCCCATGATGCTTACAAATGAGGGCCTCCTTCACCAGTGGGTCTTGCTTTGGGCTGGAGGTGACTGAATAAATTTCTAGATAAACACCAAGAACATAATATAAAGTTATAGCCAAAATGGAGTAATGAGTGCTTTTCTAAGCACAGAAATATATGATTTCATAAGAATTCTTAATTTTTTGGGGGGCGCCTGGGTGGCTCAGTGGGTTAGGCCGCTGCCTTCGGCTCAGGTCATGATCTCAGGGTCCTGGGATCGAGTCCCGCATCGGGCTCTCTGCTGGGCAGGGAGCCTGCTTCCTCCTCTCTCTCTTTCTCTCTGCCTGCCTCTCTGCCTACTTGTAATCTCTGTCTGTCAAATAAAATAAATAAAATATTTAAAAAAAAAAAAAGAATTCTTAATTTTTTTAATTCCTTATTTTCATAGGCAGAGTCATTGGCATAATGAATCAATGAATTATTTTAACTCTAACCAAGGTAATTTTCACTCTTTTTTGAAGTAATCTGCATCAAAGACTCTAGAAGATATGTTCAATCTATTTCACTTATTCAGCATCATTGAAAAAAGGTGTTTAATCTTGTATGAATTTCCTCATAAACAGGTTAGATTTTTATGTGATATTAAAACAGCATTTTCCAAAAATGTTTCACATATGTTCACAGCTTTAAAACTTTATTTTTTATCATAAAAAAGAAGTCTTTTTCAAAAACAAACCAACCTGAAACAACATATGTAGAGAAACAAAATGCTTAAATTGGTGGTTCTCAAACTAGTTGCCCAAAAGAATCCCCTGGACAACGTTAAAAATCATTGATGTTCAGGTACTAGCTCCAGAGATTCTGTTTTTTTTTTTTTTTTTAGATTTTTATTTATTTATTTGTCAGAGAGCGAGCAAGAGCGAGCACAGGCAGACAGAGTGGTAGGCAGAGTCAGAGGGAGAAGCAGGCTCCCTGCGGAGCAAGGAGCCCAATGTGGGACTCGATCCCAGGATGCTGGGATCATGACCTGAGCCGAAGGCAGCTGCTTAACCAACTGAGCCACCCAGGCGTCCCATAGTTCCAGAGATTCTGATTTACTTGGTCTTGTTATTAAGACACTAAAAGCTCCCTAAATGATTTTAATCTTCACCCAAAGCTGAGAACAATCACTGCTCCCAAGAAGCCACACCTCCAGCTTAAAATTTCATTGTCTCCTTCCAGATCTTCTCTTATGCCCCATTCTCCGTATTTTTTCCAGGCTTTTGCTAATGTAAACAGTATCGCACTTGTTCATAGGTCTTTTCCCACGTGTCTGGTTTTATGTAAGGAAAAAATCCCTACTAATAAAACAAAATGTATTTTATTTTATTTTTATTTATTTTTAAAGATTTTATTTATTTATTTGACAGACAGAGATCACAAGCAGGCAAAGGGGCAGGCAGAGAGAGAGGAGGAAGCAGGCTCCCCGCTGAGCAGAGAGCCCAATGTGGGGCTCAATCCCAGGACCCAGGGATCATGACCTGAGCCGAAGGCAGAGGCTTTAACCCACTGAGCCACCCAGATGCCCCTACAAAATGTATTTTAAATTTTGGTGGATATCGCTCTCCACAGGAGCGGTGCAACCTTACACTTCAACTGGCAATGTGTGAGGCCGCCACCTGGCTCACATCCTGACCTTACTGTGACACCAAACTCTTTGATCTTTGCTAATCTGACAGGTAAAAGATGGTGTCCTTGGAATGTAAATGTGCATTTCTTTTACTATAGGTGGGGCTGAGCACCTTTTATCTTGAAGATGACATTTGAATATCCTCTTTGCTAAACTGTTCAAGTTACCTGACCATTTTTCTGAGTTATTAATTATTTTTCTTACTGATTTAGAAGTTCTTTATATACTAGGCAATTTTGTCCCTTTTCTGAACATGAGCTGCCAAGTTGATTTTCCTAGTTTATCACTTGTTGTTTTGTCTCTGGTATTTTTTGGTCATGCAGAAATTTTTTTAGTTTTCTATGGTTGATTTTCAAGCTTTATACCTTCCAGATTTCATATCACACTTTGAAAAGACAGCAGGACTTTAGCTGATGGTTCTTAGGAAAATTTTTCCATTTCTTTAGGACTTTTACCATTCAGCCATACGAATTGAGAAGTTTCCATTCTAGCTGAGAGAAGTTTCCATTATGCTTGAATCAAAACATATTTCAGGGAGAAAAACAAACATTTTCTGGAAATAATTTTGCAAGGTATTAATCTTTAAAACGAACTATTTGTATAGTTCTGCAGTTCAACAACCAGCAGTGGTTGACTATAAGCTTTTCGAAATCTTTTCAGATTCTGTCTTAAAATGATCAGATTTGGGGCACCCGGGTGGCTCAGTTGGTTGGGCAACTGCCTTCGGCTCAGGTCATGATCCCGGAGTCCCAGGACAGAGGCCTGCATTGGGCTCCCAGCTCCTCAAGGAGTCTGCTTCTCCCTCTGACCTTCTCCTTTCTCATGCTCTCTCACTGCCTCTTTCTCGAATAAATAAATAAAATCTTTTAAAAAAGAACCAACTATCAGATTTGATTTTGAACAATCACTGCAATATCTGAAATGCAGCCATTTAAGATGTACAAAATGAGAGGACAGCACCATGCAATCCACACACATGAAGATAACAGTTTTACGGGTACTTGCCGAAGTAAAAATACTTGGAGCCGGCATATCATACCAGGGGCTCACACACATTCTCTGACTGATGTGGACCATCTTTGATAGAACATTAGAAATAGCAACCCTCTTCCAGCCTCCCCAGAGAAGAGATTAGGGCAGAAATACCATCATGAAAGAGTGCAAAGAAGAATGAGCTGGCATTTCAACCTCATAATCTACTTTTACGCCCTGTATCCCTACTGCTCAACCTCTTTTTTTTTTTTTTTAAAGATTTTATTTATTTATTTGTAAGAGAGAGAGAGAGTGAGAGAGTGGAAGGCAGAGTCAGAGGGAGAAGAAGGCTCCCTGCCGAGCAAGGAGCCCGATGTGGGACTCGATCCCAGGATGCTGGGATCATGACCTGAGCCGAAGGCAGCTGCTTAACCAACTGAGCCACCCAGGCGTCCCTGCTCAACCTCTTTTAGTAAAGGTTCCTCTATGCAGGATACCTCTTCCAGGGCTTTTTTTCCAGAATAAATACGTTATACACTTAGAGTTCAGGAAAATTATTTAAAACAGCGTAAGAGCTATCATACTATGCCAGTAAAGATTCGATTTCACTTCTATTAGAACAATTTATCTGAACAGATGACAAACCATCTTTACCAGGTTTGTGGAAACTCAGATGGTCTACCGGTATGCTGTCACTCAGCTGCCAAACTGTTTTCACCTTCTTCTGACCACCACTTATTTCCACTTTCCATTTCTGTGGCTTCTCACTAAGGAAAGAAGAAAACATCAAAGGGGGATAAAAAGCCCAGTTAGTTATTTCCTCCCTCCTTCCTTCCCTCCCTCCCCACTCATGAGTGAAATCCTGGATGTCAGAGGCACGGAGGAAGAAGAAACGGGTAGGCCACAATTCTAAATTATGGGTTTTGAGTAAGAATTACCTACAGGACATTGATGTTGGGCATTCACATCTAACAGGCATCTAGAAACATGACTCGAAGCTCAGGAGACAGAGACATGAGTTATGAATCATCATTAGCACAGAGGAAGCAAGGCCTTAAGTATGAATACAATCAACCAGGGAAGATGGAAAATAAGAAAAAGAGGCAGAAGGTGGAGTTCTGGTGAAAACCCATATGAGAAGCAGGCAGAGGAGGAACATGAAAAGAGATCTACTCTCAGTCTTGGAGGTGGGCCAGAGAGATAGAATTAAAATTAAGACAAAAGCTATGTCACAGAAGTGAAGTGAGGGGATAGGTCCAAGAAAGGAATAGTTTTAAATGCCAAACAGCCTTGTAAGTGCTTACTTATAAGGAGAAAAGAATTGGTGGGCCAGCTAATGACAAAAGGAGCTAAAACACACTCTTTCATTGGAAAATTGTCCGCTGGATTTGGCAATTAGGAGGCCACTGGAGACCTCTGTCAGAGCAGTTTCAAGGAATGACCGAGTTTGGCTGAGAAGGAACCAAACCAAGGAAGGGTATAATCAGAATGACTTCAGTAGAAGAGAAATTTTAAGTACACTGCATGCAGAGGGAAGAGCTCGGGAGACCATCATTGGAGGCAACCTCAGAGTCTATGTGGATGGCCAGTCTGTAACTTTATAGTGTCATGGTCCCCATACCTCCCCAATCCCAAATCCTCTCACTCCCACAGCCATACCCTTGACTTTGTCATCAATACCCTGATCACTTCCTTCCCAATCTGTCATTTCCCTTCTGGCTACATTTTCTGCCCTATACTGTGAAGGAATTACAGATTGAGAGAAAAATGAAGACTAGAGGCCCACAGGAAGGAAGAGAAAAGACAAAAGAAAGGACTGGGAGAAGAGGGGGAACTCCTTTCAGATGATAGTCAAAAAGCAGGAGAGAAAGGATTAAGGTTTTGGAGGTAAAGCAGCTCTTAGTCGTAAGATTCCCCAGGGAAAGGACACAGAAATTGACCAAGAATTATAGCCAGGCTTAGAGTGTAACTTTTTTTTTTAAAGAGTTTATTTATTTATTTGAGAGAGAGAGAGAGCAAGAGAGTGAGCATGCACAAGTGGGGGGGCGGGCAGAAGAAGAGGGAAAGAAAGAAGCAAACTCCACACTGAGTGGGGAGCCAGACACAGGGCTTGATCCCAGGACCACGAGATCACAACCTGAGCAGAAGGCAGATGGCCACCCACACCGCCCCCCACCTTAAAGTATAATTTAATTATTAAATTGCTGACCTTTGATATAAGCTTTTTACAGCAGTTGGTCTGACTGGTAGCTGAAAAATGTGTTGTTCATCAAGAGGATTTTGTTTGTAATATTTTATGCAGGACCTAAAACAAACAAACAAAAACAAACCCAAAAAAGGACATCTTTTGGGGGAAAAAAGTGCCCCCTGGAGATAAAGGTTTTCTGATAATCTAAAGCTCTTAAGGGAAACATTTCATCTAGGACCACTAACCAAAACAATAACAAAAGAATAATTTCAGGGCCACAAAAGTAAAAAAAAAATGCCCCCTCCCCCTTACACAAAAGTTGGGTTGTTTTTGATTCTGAAAGCAAATCTCATTCAATTTTTTAAAAAATTTTTAAATCAAAAGAAGACATATTTCTCACAATGTAAAATATATTCAAGTTGAGCCAAAGTAAAGGCATGAGAGGGGAAGAAAGGTATCAGAGAAAGAAAAGCAAAAAGAAGCAAAAGAAAGACAATGATAGCCTCCATGGTTTTCAAACTCTAGAGAATTAAAGGGTTAACTCATTTACACTCTTCATCTTTAATGACAATAAATCTTTTAGAGTCTGTAAACAACAACAATTTCAAACTTTTCCCTGTACAACTGAGACAAATTCTGATTTTGGGAAAGGCCCAGGGAAAAAGCCAGCCCTTCCACCAGATGGTTCACTCATTTCCAATCTGAGGCTTCAAATACACATAAGACGCCAGCAACCCACGTAAGAGGATCATTCCAAGCTGTTTATAGTCAAACTCATCAGTGGAATCTCTAAAATTACAGCAGTGCTATTGACAGAGGTCTGGTAATAACAGTTGGTTCCACTCAAGTACCGTATGGAGATCTAGCAATGCTTAGTTTGGCCGCAATGTATTAAGGACAGAAAGAAAAGAGAAGGAAGTAGTCATGAAGCACCTATTAGGTGCTGGGTTCTTATACACATGCCATCATTTAACCCCAACAACAAACACATAAGGTTATTGGTTCCTGTTTCTAGATGAGAAAACAAGATGCAACAAGAGGAAACTTCCCCAGGAAGGCAGAAAGTGCTAGGCCAAGTGTTGAACCCGAGTCCTTCTGAATCCAGAGCCTTTCCCTTCCTCCAACTGGGACCAGAACCATTCTGCTGTGGAGACAGGCTGTACAGAGTCTAGCCGAACTGATAATAAAAACTGCACACATTTTGGCTCCAGCTGTTTCACAAGAGAATTCATGTGTATGTGACAGGACCAAGAGAGCAATACTTACTGTGTTAAAGCAAAGAGGAGCTCATGTTGGGGCTTAATGAAAAGCATGCAACTGACTAATATTTCTAGAATATGGTGGAGTTTTTGAACACGATACACCTGTTCTTGTATATCTACTGATGGAGTAATGAAATATTCCTGGAATAAAAAACAGCACAAGCAAAATAAGAAGTTAAAGAACGAGAACAATCTTTACAAAGATTGCTATGCTTGCTAAACCTTAACTATGCTTGATTTAGGGGAAAAAACTGGAGGCAGCCAGAGAATGTGCCACCTTTCAATATTATTCTTTAGACTAAACCATAAGTGAAGTCGTTACTGAGAATGTTCCCAACAAACCATTACGTTCTCTGGTCAAATCAAATCCAAGAACTGCCTTACCACAGAGGCCTGAGTGGGTAACTAATACCACCCTCTGAACTCTCCAGTTGGAGTGACTTGCAAATCCACAAGATAATTCTTAACTTCAATACCTTTGCCAGGTGTACAGAACTGTCCACCTCTAAAAATAGGTAACAGTACCAAGAGATTAATCAAGTGTGTTGATAAGCTTCTACTCATCTATTATTGGCAAACTGGTACAACCAGTTTAAAAAAAAAAAAACCTTGGCAATATATGTCAAGCATCATCAAATGCTCAGACCTCATCCTATTTTTGAGAAAAGATCCTAAGGGAGTACACTCCATGGTAAATATGGAAAGTGGAAGTCTATGACGGCCCCCAAGATTCCCACTGCCTGAAGTACATATCTTATATAATCCCTTCCCCTACAGTGAGGCCAGAACTTGTGAATATGATGGGATGTTACATCCATGATAAGGTTACTAAATGACTGACTTTGAATTAATCTAAAGGGAGATTATTACCTGGTCATCACTATGATCTACCTAATCAGGTGAGCCTTTTAAGAGAAGGTGATGCATTAGAGATGCTCTCCTGTTGGCTCTGAAGAAACAAACTGCCCACCATGTTGTGGAGAAGGCCACATGGCAAGGACGCATGAGCAACCTCTAAGACCTGAGACTGGCTCTGGGTCGACAGCTAGCAAAAAAATGGGAACCTTCGTTATCAGACCACAAGGAAATGAATTCTGCCAACAACAAATGAGAAAATTTAGAAGAATATTTTTCCCTAGTCAAGGAGATGGCTGACACCTTGATTTCAGCTTTGTGAAACTCCAAGCAGAAGATCCAGCTAAAATGTGCCCAGTGTCCAACCCCGGGAAACTGTGATCTAATATAGCTGTGTTCATTTACACTTCTCAGTTTGTACTCCAGGAGTACCCCCCTTATCCAAGTTTTCACTTTCCACGGTTTCAGTCCTCCTGAAAGGTCAATAGTGGTCTAACACTAGGTCATAACACCTACATCATTCACCTCACTCAATCTCATCAGCATTTTATCATCCCACATCACAAGATGGGTGAGTGCAGTAACATACTTTGAGAAAGACAGAGACCACACCACATAACTTTTATTACATTATATTATTATAATTGTTCTATTTTTAGTCATTGCTGTTAATCTCTGATTGTGCCTAAACTTTAGGATAGGTGAGTGTGTACAGGAAATGACACAGTATACATAGTATTTAGTACTATCCATGGTAGTCCCCCTTAGGTAGGTGGGGACTACTGGAATTTGTTATGCAGTAATAGAAAACAAATACAGTAAGGAAAAAGCATCAGAATCATTTGAAATAAGAGAGGACTTGTTTAAAAAGACATATTCTTGAGCCCCAGGTCTATGGAGACACTAGGGCCCAGGAATTAATAATTCAGTAAGTCTTAAAGAAGATTCTCCAAGTTTAAGGACTATTGTGTCAAAAGTCTGGAGTCAAACCATATTAAAATAAAAACAGGCAAATGAAATTGCTAGGGGGTATTCATGAAAATAAAGAGTACTTTATCTGTTAATTATTTACTTTTATACTTATCTGTTTCCTAGGTCCTAAGACAGAAGCTGGCACAGAATAGGTATTTAGTATCTATAGGTAAAATGAATAAAAGAAAAACCAACTTTAGAATAAAAAAAAAAAAAAAAAACTCACCAAGTGATTCAAGGATGCAAGTTCCTGACCTAGTAAGAAAAAACACATAAATGAAAATAAGCTTCAGATATTGTCTATTAGCTGCTAAGGAACCTGAGTAAAAAAAAAAAATTTTCAAGATTTCATTTATTTATTTGACACAGAGAGAGAGAGACACCACAAGTAGGCAGAGAGGCAGGCAGAGAGAGAGGAGGAAGCAGGCTTCCCGCTGAGCAGGGAGCCCAATGTGGGGCTCGATCCCAGGACCCTGAGATTATGACCTGAGCCGAAGGCAGTGTCTTAACCCACTGGGCCACACAGGCACCCCCTAAGTAAAATTTTTCAGAGTTCATATATAAAAGGGATGCTCAAGTTAAATAGTTCCTCAGAAATAGCCAAATTTTATGGCATGTTACACCATAAATATATATTAACACTATTCTAAAACCATCACAGCTTGCCTCTAAAAAAAACAACCAAGTGCTGGGTATTAAAACAGCATCCCACAAAATGATTTTTTTATTTACTACACCAACCTTCTAGGATCTCAAAATGTTTGAATTGAAAACACAAGCAAACAAAAACTAGAGTGCTATTTAATCAAGTATCTCTTTTTTTTAAGTTTTTATTTATTTATTTGAAAGAGAGAGAGAGAGCATGAGAGAAAACATGAGAGGAGAGAGGTCAGTGGGAAAGCAGATTCCCTGCCGAGCAAGGAGCCTGATGTAGGATTCGATCCTGGATTCCAGAATCATGACGTGAGCCAAAGGCAGTTGCTTAACCAACTGAGCCACCCACGTGCCCTTAATCAAGTATCTTTATCAAGAAGGAAATTAAGTGCCAGAAAACAGAAGGGCTGATTTCACAGTGAGCCAGAGTGAAAGCCAGGGCTATAAATGACAGGGCCAAGTAGAAAGAGAACATCTGAGAATGACTCTGACTAAAGACTGTGAAGTACTTTTTAATTTTTTAAAAGCTGGGAAAGGGACTCACCTATGAAAAAACTGATATAATCTTTCTTCAGTTTATCCAGACCAATTTCCAAAAGCATCTTGACTGGAACAGTCCCACTGAGAGCAACTGAGTCCATGGTTCCATGATAAGACTGATGGATAAGCTTACTTAGTAAACTGTTACTCCCGCTGTGGAGCTAGAAATTTAAAATATATATATATATATATATAAAAAAACACAAGTAAAAACAAACAAATCCAATAAACAAAAGAGAAGCAAACTGCATTAGCTACAAGCTGAAAATGATAAGGATTTTCCATCTCTTGATACCATAAACTGTTTGAATAAAAAGCCCTAAGTTATAAACATGTCTGTTCCTGAAGGGTCATTCCTATATGATTTGCTTTAGCCCAAAGCAACTATGAAGAGGTTCAACTGATCACCCCCAGATACAATTCCACCAAGAAGACAGGGTTGGTCCTCTGATGCTTTGTAACTACGACTTCTTTTCTTCTAGCTGATTAAGTGCTCCTGGGCATCCTTCCCAACACTGAACATCTTCCTCTGCACAGAACACCTGCTACTTCAGGACAACTTCCTCCCTCGTTGGTCTCCGTGTCAGAAGGAACTCCTTGGCTACAATATTAACACACTAACTAGATCATCTGCAAATCAAAAGCTGTGAACGAACAGAGCTAAAGCAGGTACCAAATACTAAACACTTCGTTTTAAAGGTTTTGTGTGTGTGTGTGTTTTTAAAGATTTTATTTGTCAACGAGAGAGAGCGCAACCAGAAGAAGCAGGCTCTCCAATGAGCAGGGAGCCTGATGTGGGACTCGATCCCAGGACCCTGGGGTCATGACCCGAGCTGAAGGCAGACGTTTAACTGTCTAAGCCATCCAGGCGCCCCAACACTTCGTTTTAAAGATACCTGAAATACTGGATATTTTCTCACTGACATCTATTTTCTCAAATCTCCATCATAATCTCTGGCATTTCCCTTGTTTCAGTAAAAACGATTTCTGTGCTGTTTGCACTCATTTCACATGGCAGGGATATACTTGCAAACATCTCACAAACACAGAAGTCACGTGAGAAAACCTCTACAGCAGAGGTCATACTGTCCAAAGTCGCCACCGCCCAGGGAGGGGCAGCGCTTGTAGACCTTCACTCTGCAGTGGATCTTTGCACTCACCCACAAAAGTTTCCAAGTTTTACAGTTATGAACTGGCAGCTACCCTAGTTCATAGAATTCCTATGAAATGAGGAATCTTTTGGTTTCTAGTTTTTCTTAACTTAGCTTTTTCTTGATTATAAAAGCACAAGTTCATTGTGGAAAATCCATAAAGTATAGAAATGTAGAATGCAGTTGGAAAAATTCATTTGTAACCCTAGCACTAGAGGCAACTGCTATAACATTTTGGTATATTTATTACCACGTTTTTCTCTCCAAAAGTTACTTTCTTTATGCAATAATGTATAGTCCTTTCTTTTTACTGCAGATTGTAAGCATTTTTCCACATCATCTGCCGGCATCATTTTAGCAACCATTACATATGCCATTATGTGGCCATATCATTATTTACTTAGTCCTTTAATGGGGAATTTAGGTCATTTATAACTTTTTGCTACTATAAATGAGGCTGTGGTGACTATTCCAATACATAAAATCTTGATATGTTCCTATGTATGAGCTTAGGGTGGATCCTAAGAAAAAAAAACTAATGATTCCAAGGGCGAGCATGATACACTTTGAGGATCTCAATGCATTATCCACAGTTGCTTCATAAAGAACATCCCAATTTGTGCTCTCATCAGTAGTATATGAGAATGGTCATTCACAGCAACAACAATGATTGTACTAGTATCTTACACATAATGAACACCTAATTATGAGCTGGGTGCTAGTTGCATTACATGAATTAAATTATTTAGCACTAATGGGGCACGGGTGGCTCAATGGGTTAAGTGTCTGCCTTCAACTCAGGTCATGATCTCAGGGTCCTGGGATCATGGACCTGCTTGGCAGGGAGCCTACTTCTCCCTCTCTCTCTGCCATTTCCCTGTGCTTGTGCTCTCTCTCTCTCAAATAAATAAATAAAATCTTAAAATGAAATTTTTTTTCCAGGACAAACAAAAACTGAAAAAATCTGCAATCACCAAACCAGCCTATATGAAATACTGAAAGGGGTCCTCTAAGCAAAGAGAGAGCCTAAAAGTAACACAGACCAGAAAGGAACAGAGACAATATACAGGAACAGTCACCTTACAGACAATACATTGGCACTAAAGTCATATCTTTCAATAGTTACCCTGAATGTATGTAAAAGTCCCAGTCAAAAGATAGAGGGCATCAGATTGGATTAAAAAAAAAAAGACCCATCGATATGCTATCTGCAAGAGACTCATTTTAGACCCAAAGACACCTCCAGATTTAAAGTGAGGGAGTGGAAAACCATTTACCACACTAATGGACATAAAAAAAAAAAGCTGGAGTGGCAATCCTTATATCAGATAAATTAGATTTTAAACCAAAGACTCTAATAAGAGATGAGGAAGGACACTATATCATATTTAAAGGGTCTATTCAACAAAAAACAAAATTTTTAGCCCTAAAACAACAGGTACTTTTCCTATCCCTACTGTACAGATGAGGCATAGGTTGGGGCATAGGTACGTAAAGAAACCCACTCAAGTTTACATAGCTAAGAAAGCAACAGGGCTGGATTCAAATTCAGGCAGTCTGTTCCCAAGCCTATGCCTTAAGCTTCAGGCTATGCTGCTGAAAAAGTGTTCTAACACACACTACTAAACCTACCCACGGCTGTATATCACCACGTTGTAGACTCTGGATGATCAACGTGAAGCACTTCACCAAATCTTGATACGAAATCACACCTTGGAAAACAAGTCAGTGCAACATTACTTTCATGGTACTGCTGCAGATCAAATATATCATCAATCTTAAGGAAAAACAAATAGAAGACAAGTATCTGTATTTTATAGGTGGGGGAAGGGGAAAGAAAATAAAGGCAAAAAGAAAGATTAAACACATTTCTAAAGTAAGAGAGTAAGCTCACTGTCACAAGGTAACACAGTGCAATATTAAGGAATATCTTTCCCTTTTTCTAATAATTATAATGTCACTAAGGTGGAGGTTTTGAAATGTAACATAAAAGCCACCTATATCTTATACTCAAGGCAGGAGAAAAGAATAGACTCTATGAATTGCCTTCTCTTAATACAATTCTTGAGTAGAATGTGCCAATACATTATTAGGAGTGAATTTGAGAAAACAGGAACCAGCCTTCCATAGAAGACTAGTAGTACACTAGTCCTATATGATCTTCAAAGACTTAAAAGTAAACCTAACAAATGCAGGAAACATTTTATTTCACAATCATGACAGACACATACTACCACTCATTTTGAACCACAGCTGCTCGGCAAAATCCAGATCCCCCCGTACTGTGAAGAGACACTCAATGGAGCGGTCAACCGCAGCGCTGACGTGCTTCACCGTCTGAAATAGCAATGTCAGAGAGTGACTCAGTTTATCAAACAAGAAAAGGAATAATTTAAAGCCAGTGGGCTTTCAAATGCTGCCCTGGGAAAATTGGGGATCCACAGATGGGAATGAATTTTCTATACTTCATTCATTCATGACAAGATACAAATCAAGTGACAGTGAAAAATGGGACCCCTAAAATTGTTGTACAAGTGTGATGCCTAAAAGCAAGCATTAGAGTTTTTTGATGCAAAAATAATGAATTGACATTTGTTTCCATTTTCCTGTTTCATCAAATGACAACCTATTTAGATGAATTTAATGATACCAGGAAAAGCATATTAACAAACCATCTCACAACTTATTAGTATGATAATACCATCTTATAGCATATTGACATAGTCATTTCTGCTTTTTTGCAGTTGATCAATTAATAATACATACACATTAGTTCTCTTCAAATGCATTTCTTAGTTCTTAAGTAAAACAATCACTAGTGCTGACATTAAAGACCAACAAAAAACTACCCTCAAAATGCTGCCTTAGCTATCCCAGATCCACCTGAAATAATACGACATGAAGGACAGCAGTGTGACCAAATTTTAAAAGCTATTTCAGTGCACATTTCTAACTGGTAAGAGTCACTTACCTCTGTGTCTTTTTTTGTAGAATCAGTAAATCCATCCAGCTTATTTAAGTCTAGAAAGTAGCAAAAGCTTGTTAACTCTAGATTTTATTTTCCTGCTTTCTAAATAATTTCTGTCCTAATCCCGTTTTCAAATGGTAAATGAGGACAGTAGAAGTATACCAGGGATTTTAGCAAATTACTTGACTCTCTACTGGCAGTTATGAACTGAGATACAGTGAAAGTCACTGACACACTACATTGGGCCCGTGGTAGGTGCTCAAAGGTTTCTGTTCCATCCCTCTTTTCCTATAGTCTTAAATACAGCTGTTGTATATAAAATTTAAATTCAGTACTATTCTTAAAAATTACCTAGACCTCTACCATTAGTAATTCAGAACAAATCTGTCCCTCTGACCATGAGAGACCTCATAGCTTTATAAATTTCCCAACCAAAAAGAATACCAACCCTAGAAAGACATCTTATTTTTAAATTTAGAAAAGTATAAATTCTCAACAAAGAAAAATCAACAATTTACACAGGGTGAGTTAGAAAAACAAAGACCATTCAGAAATTCCTGCACAAGTTCAACAGCAGATTTTACTTCCAGAGGCTCAGGCCATTCAGTTACACCAGTCCGCAAACCATCAGCCAAAACCTAAGGGAGATTTAAAAAAAAGAAAAAAAAGAAATACAATATTTTCTTAGGGAAAAAAAAAATCTTCATCAGTAGGAATATATTTAATACTAATTTTAGTCATTATAACGTTTCTTGAACATTCATGAACCAGCAACAGTTCTAAGTGTTTTATATGTAGTATGGTATTTAATCCTCACAAAAACCCTATCAGGCAGATATTACCATCATTCCCATTTCACTGAGGCCAAGGGAGGTAAAGTAACTTGCTCAAGGTCACACATTACTGACGTGCCAAGACACACACCTGGCAGTCTGGTACCAAAGACAGTGTTCTAAGGGTGGTGCCATGTGCATCAGTGCTACCGAGGATTCCAGACTAATGAGCCTGCCCTGAAGATACTTGTAATTTTGGTTAAAAAGGACCAATAATCCAGGTGCAATAATCAGGGAGCAAAAAACGTGAAACCGAATGGAAGTTTATATAAAAATAATTTAAATGTATATGTCTATACATTTAATATCTATACCAAAGGAAAGGGAGACTGGAACAGCCAGGGGAACAATGTGAAGCATCAGCAGTACTCAAATGTGGGAAGCAGGAGCTGCAGAGAAGGAACATAGAACAAGATGGAGAGGGTGGGGTGAGGTCCAGCCGTGGTGGAGAAAACACCTATGGGAACAGTGAGAAATGAAGGCCCAGACAGATCTTAAAACCTCTTGTTTTGTTTTGTTTTTTTTTAATTTCATATGAAAGACAGTAACTGTTGATGTTTGGGCAGGAACATGGCATATCAAGGACTTAAGAATTTGTGTTAGGGGCGCCTGGGTGGCTCAGTGGGTTAAAGCCTCTGCCTTCGGCTCAGGTCATGGTCCCAGGGTCCTGGGATCGAGCCCCACATCGGGCTCTCTGCTTGGCGGGGAGCCTGCTTTCTCCCCTCTCTCTCTCTCTCTGCCTGCCTCTCTGCCTACTTGTGATCTCTGCCTGTCAAATAAATAAATAAAATCTTAAAAAAAAAAAAAAAAAGAATTTGTGTTAGAAATACCCTGGATGGATTCTAAGGAAAAGAGAAAGTACAATGTTTCTCAACAGAAGTGATATCAATTTCTACCCCTTGGTGGGGGGGGTGTCTTTGGAAAAATGTGCAGATAGTTTTTGGTGTCACAATGACAGGGAGTACAAGGGCACTTTGAGTATTTAGTCTGGTAGGGGCCAAGGATGTTAAACATCTTGCAATGTGTACAATGGTCCCAAAGCACAAAGAATGGTTATGCCTAAAATGCCCATAGTGTCCCTGTTGAGAAACAATAAATGACCATTACAGTAGTCCAGGAGGCAAGGGATAAGGGCTTTAACTAAATGGGCAGTGAGAAAAAGCTTAAAGGAAAAAAAGAACAGTTTATTAGAGAGAGAGGGAGGGAGAGAGGAAGGGAGATGTGGAAAAAATAAAAAAAATCCTAGGTATTTACAAAAATACAGGGGACTGACCTTGGGAGAGATTGTGGCCATGGGCACATCTAAGATTCTGTGAATTTACAAGGGAGGTTTTAACAAAACATGGACTTTCAAGTCAGACAGACAGGCATGAGTTTGAATGACAGACGTGTATTTGAATCAGGTCTTCCACATAGCAACTGCTGATGCTTCCAGCAAAATAACCGAAACCTCCAGCACCACATCCCTGGCACAGAGTGGCAGCTTCTAGTTGTGGCAGTTCTGATGAAGGGATAGTTGGAAAGTAGATAGGGGCAGGGACAAGGGGCCCTGCCTTAAGAGGAAAACACTTTAAAAAGGATTTTACACTACCTTGGAAGGAGCCCTCCACTCTTTCCCGTGTGACAGATAGGGACAATAACCAGAACCTATGACAGGCGTAAGGAGGGTTAGTCAGAATAAAAGCCTGCTAACAAGCCCATAAAAATCCCTTGACCGAGAAACTCAGGTCCCCTCCCTTTTTGGGAGCTTTGTACCATAAACTTTGCCTTGCCACCCACCACTCTGTCTACCTCTTCATTCTTCTAAGTGGTGTGACCAAGAACCAGGGCACAGAAAGAAAAAAATCCTTCCATGTTAGTGTGGTGGTAGCAATTGTTCCTACTAACCTAAAGTAGAAGGGTTTCTAGCCTGGGAAACTGAAGGAATAGTGGAACCACACACAGAAATGGTGGTAGAGGGGGGTTTCTCTGAGGGGATCTCGCCTGGAGAAAATCTCAAATTTCATTTTGGAAATATTGTTTGAGGCAACAGCCTTCTACTCAACTGGGAAATGATTCGGTGGAAGTGGGAAGGAAGGAGAATGGTATCAGCTTAAAGAAGAGTCTGGAGTTCCCTCATAAAGGCATTAGCCAAATCAGTGAATGACAGGGTTTGAAGAGAGAAGGGCAGAAACATGAGGATAGAAGTGTGATGGAAGTCCACAGGAAGGGTCCTAAAAGAGGAGTTTTCCAGAAAGAAAAGTGAGAAAAAAATACCAGGTTTTATACAAACAGGGAAATAATAATTGGACGTAAAAGTATTAGAAATACTTGGTACTGTGCTAGCTGCTACAGGCACAGAGTACCTGGCTCTCAGATCTAGAAGGACAGAAAGAGAAGCAAACATATCACTGTGTTTGATAAACACTCTGACAAGAGGTGTGAGGAGTGAGCTTTCACAACACAAAACACAGGCGGCATAAGCCACTCTGGGGAACCAGTGCAATCACCCTAGAATAGGACATCACAGAGAGCACAGGGTGCGAGAGGGATACCCCGGGCAGAGCAAGACACACTGACCACAATGGGAGAGCATGACAGGACCAGGTACAATAAGCAGGCCAGGGTTAGGGGATCAGTGGGAGCAGAAGCAGGGCAAGAGATTAAAGAAAGAAATAAGTTGGAGCTAATAAGAACATGAAAAGAAGCTCCAAGTCAGTAAGCCATCCAGAAAATGCAAGTCAAAACCATCAAATACCACCTCATCCCCACTAGGATGGTAATAAAAATTAATAATAATCATAATAAAAAGATAATACCAAGTGTTGGCAAGGATATGGAGAAACTGGAACACACACTGCTGGTAGGAATGTAAAATCTATAGCCACTTTGGAAAACAGTTATAGTTCGGCAGCTCCTCCAAAGCTTAGAAACACAGTTATCACACTGCCCCAGGAACACCACCCAAAAGATGTGAAAATGTATGTCCCACAAAACTTATACAAGACTCTTCACGGCAGCATTATCTGTAATAGTCAAAAAGTAGAAACAACAGAAACACCCATCAGCCGACGAGTGGACGAACGAGATATGCTATAGCTATGTGATGAACTGCTATTCACTGATGAAATGGAACAAAATACTATAAAAGCAGACCAGCAGCTGCAGGGCTGGGGGGCTTGGGAGGTGACTGCTAATGGGAATGGGGTTTCTTTTGAAGAAAATGCTCTGAAATTATATGTGACCACAGTTATACAACTCTGTAAGTATATGAAAACCCACTGAATTATGTACTTGAAACAAGTGAATTTTATGGGATGTAATTTATCTCAAAGCTGTTAAAAAAAAAAAAAAAAGTAAGTAGGGCAAATGACTAAATGTAAACGGCTCTTTATCCCAGGCAAGGACATTTTGAATTTCTACTGCATTAAAATGAGGCACCCCTTGAGATTCAATTTGTAGAGTAGAGTAAAACTCACTGAGACATAAAATTCTTGAAACATATGCTAGTCTTTAGCATGAGTCAAATTCCCAGTTATTAATAAGCAGATTATACATGCATTTGGGATAAACTGGCAGCCGACCCAAGTAAAGAGGGGAACCTACTATCTGAATAAAAACTGAACACTCCAGTAAAAAGGCAGAAGAAGTGTAGCTCTTAACTAATGCTCCCTGTGATTGTAAGGACAACTACCATGCAGTAAAATCATATCATCCAAATTGCCAAGAGTATCTACTGAATACACAACAATTGGAACAGAATTTTGAAAAACTAATTAACAATGACATTAGCAAATATTCTTATGAAAACACAAGATTTAATACAAGTCACAAATTCCAGAAGGATACTCACAAGGAGAAATTTCAGTTCTCTCTGAAGATGATTCAAAGGACCTCTGGGCTCTCCCGATTCCACTTTAATATTCTAAAAAGTTCCCAAAGTCAGTTTTCACTAGTAATCCTATCTTCTCTGCATAATGGTCATAGTTACTTGCATTTCAAGCTCCCCACACATTAAAAAATATATTTCGTAAAGCACTAATGAACTGAATAAATAAGGTAATGCTGCATTTAGAACATCTTCCCCAGAGATACCATAGATCCCATCCATCCCAAGACAGTAACCTAAACTCATGCCACCAGCCCCTCTCTCTATACCATGATTGTGCCTATGTCGAACGACTGCTCTCCTCATACCCTCTCCTG
Organism: Mustela nigripes; assembly: GCF_022355385.1. Taxonomy (NCBI): domain Eukaryota; kingdom Metazoa; phylum Chordata; class Mammalia; order Carnivora; family Mustelidae; genus Mustela; species Mustela nigripes. The sequence goes on along the minus strand of NC_081569.1, from coordinate 46,012,666 downwards.
CCCTTTCCCACTGAATTTCCAAAAGAAAGAGAGAGAAATGAAAATAAATACATCCTAAGACCCAATGACAAACTCAGCATTACCACATACCCAAAATAACCACCCCTAGTAAATATGTCTTAGCCAGAGGTCACTTTCTAAAGTGAACTTTCTAAAACCTTAAAAGAAGTGTGGGGGGGAACCACAATTAACACTATCAGGCTTCTGTGTACAGAGTTTTCAAAAACATAGTTGAGATTCTACTATATTGCAATTTTGTATATTTTCCTTTTGTTTGCCTAACAATAAGCATTTTTATTATCATTAAAGACACTTTAAATCATGATATGTAAAGAATGTATAATATTTCATCAGGAAAATCTATGTTAAACACTTCCCTATTGAACATTCGGGTTTGTTGTTAGTATTTTAGAAACACAGTCATTATCACAGTGTGGAATATCTTTGCACATATATTTTCGCTACCAATTCTGATTAACTTCAGACAGATTCCTAGAAAAGTAAATATAAAATGAAAAGCCTTAATAGTATAATGGTTCTGGATGTGTTGCCAATATCTACAATCTTTTAAGAATAGCAGAGATAAGTCACTTTGATTACTTCACTTGGGTCCCAACTCAAGAGACTTTATTGGGGTGCCTGGGTAGCTCAGTGGGTTAAGTGTAAGCCGCTGCCTTTGGCCCAGGTCACGATCTCAGGGTCCTAAGATGGAGTCCCAAATCAGGCTCTCTGCTTAGCAGGGAGCCTGCTTCCTCCTCTCTCTCTGCCTGCCTCCCTCTCTGCCTACTTGTGATCTCTCTGTCAAATAAATAAATAAAATCTTTTTTTTAAAAAAGAGAGAGACTTGGGCGCCTGGGTGGCTCAGTGGGTTAAGCCACTGCCTTCAGGGCGCCTGGGTGGCTCAGTGGGTTAAGCCGCTGCCTTCGGCTCAGGTCATGATCTCAGGGTCCTGGGATCGAGTCCCGCATCGGGCTCTCTGCTCAGCAGGGAGCCTGCTTCCCTCTCTCTCTCTCTGCCTGCCTCTCTGTCTACTTGTGATCTCTCTCTGTCCAAAAAAAAAAAAAAAGAGAGAGAGAGACTTTATTAATCACTAGAAAATTCTTAAGTTACATAATTGCCACCATGGGCCGAGCACCCAGCCAAACCTCCACTGGCTGCCCCTGTGAGACTTCAGGAGTAAGCTGGGCCTCTCAGAACCATCCAGCAGGCAGGGCTGGGGCTGGAAGTATGCGGCACCAGCAACAAGCTAGTTAAAAGTCAATCCACACTGAATAAACTCAAAACAAAATACGTTCACTCCTACCAAAGTTGCAGTTGAAGAAAGAGGAGGGATTTGAAGAATCTCATCAACGGGACTCCAGGAAATATCCAAAGTGATTGTAGTTTGTGACGCAGCAAGTGTGTCATCCAAGGCTGTAGACTTAAAGAGCTCATACTGGGCGAAGCCCCTGGCTGTTACCTGAAAAGAGCACACCAGCCACCATTAGCTACACTTTGACACAGCCAGAGGCCCGTTATCAAAACTACCTTGGTTCTTTTCCCAGCAGAAGAAAAAGTGCCACACTTTCCTCCCAAATGGAAAAGTAAGACAATTCTTTTTCATCACAAAAGGTGGTTACAAGGCAAAGGCAGCACCTATTTTTAGTCATTAACTTAAGTAAAAATAAACACAAACATTTCGATACTTTAAAAAAAAAAAAAAAAGAAACAAAACTAGTCATATTATGAGTGAAAAAACCTACTAAACTAGGTTAACAGGTCCATAACAATTTGAAGAAACTAATGTCACAGAAGAAAGAAATACTTACAGTAGATAAATGATGTCTTTTCTTATGTGAACTTTTCAGGTCTTCAAGATTTACACAATAATTTTTATCAGCTATAAGACATAAAAGAAAAACAACTTTAAAGGTACAATTCAAAATTATATTGTTAGAGTTGGAAAATGACAACCCCTCAAATTCTGAGGGCAGCGCAACTTCACACTAGTCATTGCGAAATTAAGTTTTAAATCCAGATGAATTGGTGACAAAGGAAGGAAAGTGGAACAAAGGAACCATGCCCCGCAGGGTTAATAAGGTTGAAACACAGCAGAAAATTTAAAGCTGGTTTTTCAGAGACCTGTTTCTCTCTCACCAGTAATTGAGTCTTTTCGGACCCCACTAACGAATCCATTAGCTGCCTGTGCGGAGCCTGGACTCGAGGTCAACGAGCATGCAAGGTTCTGCATCCCTTACCCGAGATAATGAGCCCACACCCTGTCATCCAGTTCCCAGGGGCTCAGGGATGCCCACAGCTCCTGCTCCTTGTCCTAAGATAACTTCCTGTGTCAGAGACAGAATCATGCCTTGTTCTGGTGTTAGTCTCCACCCCCAAGTGATATAGATGTTACCTATGTTTGCCCAATGCACACGCTCCATCTTTCCACATGAACAGCCACAAGCTTCCCCTGCCCTTTTCATCAATATGTATACAATGCAATCTCCCCCTAGGATCATAAACTTGCTCAGTCAGGAAGACAGATTTGGGAATATTCCCTGTCCTCTCTACGGGCTGCCTTTCTGATAATAAAACATTCTCTGCTTCAAACCCAGTGGCTCATTAGAGATTTGGTTTACTGCACACAGGAAACAAATCTGATGTCAGGGTTTAGTAAGAATGCTACTACCAAAAATATAATTAAACATCTACTATGAGATAGGAATTATATGGTTATATTCCATTTTTTTAATCCTCTGATGAAAATTTCCAAAAATACACAATATAAACCAAATGAAACCCAAATAAAACTAACAAAGCCATAAACTCCGTTCAGATTTTTGGAGCTCTGTGTCGGGAACACTTCCTATATGCCATAAGTCACACATCAGAGTAGGTTCCTGGTGGCTGACAAGTTCCACTTCTTTCTTCACAATATGTTTTCAGTAAAAACCACAACACAGTAACAATACCAATAAATAAATATACACCCCCACAAAAGTAAGATGAGTGAGCTCTCACCTTTACAACTGACTGTATATAAGACAATTCCTGTAATGCTGTGATTTGTGGTGACGAGCTCAGCTCCAAGCCAACAGATCCCTTCAGGATCTGAACTGTCGCACCTTACCCACAGGGGAGGAAGGGGAGTAACCGGCTGATTAATCTTCAGGTGGGTCATATTAGGATTGTGAGCCATGGTGTAAAGTCCGATTAACTGCCTTAAAAACAAGAGTAGGAAGAACAAACTGTAAGTAGAAACTGTCCATCAACCAAGTTTTCATTTCCAAAGATATGATGAAGGGCACCTATGATTCTGACACTGATCCTACTTTCAGTCACCAATAAGATTCTGTCCCCACCTCTAATGTGTGGGCTTTTTCCTCATACCAAGTAGTTCTCTGACACCAGCTGGGTGCCCTACAACTCAACTCAATTCTGACATCATCTACCCAGAGAAAGCATCAGATGCCACAGGTTAAGGTCTCAGTCCTATAAGACGCCCCCCTCCCCCCGCCACCCACCTTCCGATAACAAATGCAGGTCCAGGTTGTCACCTGTGCTTCTGACTGACCAGCTATAGTCCTCCTTGGGTTCAATTAATTTGCTAGGGCGACTTAAAGAACTCAGAAAAACACTTTACTTACTAGATCACTGGTTTATTATGAAAGGATATAACTCAGGAACAGCCAGATGAAGAGATGCACGGAACAAGGTATGGGGAAAGGGTGTGGAGCGCCCATGCCCTCTCTTAGTGAGCCACTTTCCCCAAATCTCCACCTGTTCACCAACCCAGAGGTTCTCTAAACACTCTCCTTTTGGTTTCCTAAGAAGCCCTAGTCACATAGGCATGAAATGATTAACTACCAGACATCAGGGACTGAACTCAACCTCTAGGCCTTCTCCCCTTCCTGGAGGTAGGGGTTTGGCTGAATGTTCTAACCCTCTAATCACAGGGTTGGTACCCTGGCAATCCCACCCCCCCAACCCCCAAGTTACCTAGGGGCTTTCCAAAAGCCACCTCATTTTTTTTTTTTTTAAAGATTTATTTATTTTAGACAGAAAGCATGTTAGCAGGAGGGCAGGGGGGTGGGCAAAGGGAGAGGAAGAGAGAGAAAGAATCCTTAAGCAGAGTCCCTGCTGAGCAGGGAGCCTGATGCAGGGCTGGATCCCAGGACCCTGAGATTATGACCTGAGCAGAAAATAAGAGCCGACTGTTCAACTAACAGAGCCACCCAGGTGCCCCCCAAAGCTACCTCACTAACGTAACAGAAGACATCTTCCTCTTTTTCCTCCCTTAAGAAACTCTAAGGGTTTTAGGAACTCTGTGCCAGGAACATTGGACAAAGACCAAATATGTTTCTAATTATAAATTCCAATACCCTAGTATCCCAGAAACAAAAATCTGGAAATTAAGCGGCAAACTACATAAATATTTCACCCAGTGATGAAGTGGGAGAAGGGCACACCAGGCACACACCAGAAAGTGACGAGAATGTAGCTATCTAGAAGCAGGGAGTCCAATAGGGTAGGGTAGAGATTCAGTAGGAGTTAAAGTAGGCTGTGAGGTGAAGCAGAAGAAATAGGTATGATACATTAATTATACCTCAATAAAGCTGGGGCAAGGAAAAAAAAGGAGCCAGTAAGTACATGAAAAGATGCATGAGGTCATTAGGCACTGGAACACTTAAGGAAAACTGAATAGTCTGTGAATGAGATAAAAGTACTGTAACTGTTAAACTTCCAGATTTTGATCATTATTCTGTGGTTACATAAGAGAATATACTTGTTCTCAGAAAATGCATAGTGAAGTATTTAAAGGTAAAGGAGCACAGTATCTCCAACATTCTCTCAATATTTCATTTAAAAAATGTGTGTGGGTGACAGGAGTTATGTTATATAGGTGGCAGAGTGGGGGAGGACTACGAGGAGGAGGAGGAATGAGAGAGAAGATGACAAAGCAGATTTGGCAACATGTAAATAACTGGAAAATATGGGTCAAGGGTATACGAAGTTCCTGTGCTATTCTTTCAACTTTTTTGTAAATTTGAAAGTGTATCATAACTAAAATTTACCAAAAAATGTAGCTGGAAATTTTCCATAGAGATGAAAACTTAATTTATTACCAATGGATGTTCAACAAAGGGAGTTCTAAGGGATTGTGTTTCAGAAAGGAAACACAATAACCCCAAAAAGAAGGTCTCAAATGCAAGGCAAGGCAATGATAAGCATAGGGATAAATCCAAACAAGCACTGGATGGAGAAAACAATACCGATAAATAATGTTTATTGTAGGGGAAAAAGGAAAAAAAGGTCAAACATGACTTAAAATCAAGAAGCCATAAAAGACTGATAAATTTAACTACAGAAAAATGTCAAAAGCTTCCACCTGGCAAAATAAACCAAAACCACCACAGGGAGTCACTTTGTGAGTATTATTGTTAGAGTCCTTATCATCCACTGTTATTATTTATATAACTTATATCCTCCAGAACTCCTTGACAGCAGTAACTTTGGTTGTGGAAGTGAGGGGGGCCAGCTCGGGAGTGCTGCACTCAGCTACATAGCAGGGAGGCAGGAAGCAAAGGTGGGCTGGTAGACGGGGCAGCAGGCTTTCTAACAGGGGCACTGCTGGCATCGGGGTGGGATAATTCCTCCTTGAGCAGGAGAGCCCAGTACACTGTAGGACGTTCCCTATCCACAGCCCAGGCCAATCGCTCCCCTCAGACACTGTAACAACCAAAAAGTACCCCTGTGTACTTCCAAATGCCCACAGGCTATGGCTCCCCTGGTGGCGAAGCTCTGGAGTAGAGAGTGAAGGTTCCTATGTGTCATTTATAAGAAATTTGGATTGTATCATGACTTTTAAGCAAGGAAGCAACACAACCATGCTTTCAGTGATTTCTAAAGATCTCTGGTGGCAGTGAGGAAGAAAGACTAGAAGGGAACCAAATACAAAGTAAATAATTAAAAAGCAATGGGGCACCTGGATGGCTCAGTGGTTTAAGCCTCTGCCTTTGGGTCAGGTCATAATCTAAGAGTCTTGGGACTGAGCCCCACATCAGGGTCTCTGCTCAGCGGGGAGCGTGCTTCCCCCACCCCCATCTGCTTGCCTCTCTGCCTACTTGTGATTTCTCTCTGTCAAATAAATAAAAATTTAAACACACACACACAATTAAGAAGCAAGAGCAAATGGTATAGGGGAGTGGAGAAAGGGACCAGGACACAGTCTTCTTGGTCATGCTTCAGACACCTATGGGATATTCAAGTAAAGCCATCCCTGAAGATTTGGGTATCATGACTAGGGAGAGGGTTAAGAAAGGAGGGAAGGATCTGGACTACATACATATTGTTTTCCCCAATGTTTCTAAGAACACCTTTTTTTTTTTAATTTTTTTAAAAGATTTTATTTATTTACTTGACAGATAGAGAGATCACAAGTTGGCAAAGAGGCAGGTATAGAGAGAGGGGGAAGCAGGCTCCCTGCTGAGCAGAGAGCCCGATGCAGGGCTCAATCCCAGGATCCCGAGATCGTGACCTGAGCCGAAGGCAGAGGCTTAACCCACTGAGCCACCCAGGCGCCTCTAAGAACACTTTCATTTAAATCTGGCTTCCAGCCCTCCACTTAGCTCAATGCTAAGAAAAACTTACCTTGCTCTCCCAACTGGTAAAGCAAGTGGTCCAACATTCTCCCCAGTAGAGAAATCAGAAATAGCTGTTTCTTCACATTGTGGTTCTTCAACATGACTTGTTTCTTCCTTGTCTAAAGGCTTAAAAAATATTTTTAAATCATTTAGTCAGGTAAAAAAACACTTAACAGCCATTTCTTCACTATGCTAGAACATAACGTACTGGTTTCCAAACCCTTAAGCACAAATGACTGTGTGATGGCAAGAATCACAGCTACAAACCAGTCTGATACCACCAAATCTTGCCATCAGAAGTACTTCCACTGTCCTGTAAAAAGATAATGATCTAAATTGCTACTGACAGAGGAAGCATCTGATGCCATAAGAAAAGGAAGTCTCCAAAATGTATAAATGATGAACCAAAGGCAAAACACCAAGGGAAACCCTGTGGAAGACTCCTGATTTTTCACTCCCAGAACTCAAAGGGCCAGAGCCCTTACTCATTAAATCTACTCCTTTTAGGACTAGCAGCTCTCATTTGTGTTACAAGTTCTAAACCTATGTGTTTCTAATATCTCCATGTTTAAGTAGTTACATAATTCAGCCTTGCCAATAATAACAATAACCCCAAGAGTTCATATTTCCTGAGCATTACTATGTAACACCTACTATTCTAAGTTTTCTGTTACTTTTCATAAAAATCCTGAAATAGCTACTACTATTAACTCTTGTTTAAAAGATTTTATTTATTTATTTGGGGGGGGGGCAAAGGAGAGGAAGAGAGAGAATCTCAAGCAGGCTCTTATTGAGCACAAGACCCCAAAGGGCTTGCTCTCACAACCCAAAGATCATGACCCAAGTCAAAACTAAGAGTCAAACACTTAACCGACTGAGCCACCCAGATGCCCCATTAACAACTCTTTTTTTTTTTTTTTAAAGATTTTATTTATTTATTTGACAGACAGAGATCACAGGTAGGCAGAGAGGCAGGCAGAGAAGCAGGCTCCCCACTGAGCAGGGAGCCCAATGCAGGGCTCGATCCCAGGACCCTGGGATCACGACCTGAGCCAAAGGCAGAGGCTTTAACCCACTGAGCCAACCAGGCGCCCCAACAATTCTATTTTATAGATGGAAAAACTGAGGTAGCCAATGGCTAAATAACTTGCCTAGAATCACACCCAGTGAGTGGCAACTGCAACATTTGAATCTAGATAGTCTGACTTGACTTCAAAACTCTGGATCTTGGGGCGCCTGGGTGGCTCAGTGGGCTAAAGCCTCTGCCTTCGGCTCAGGTCATGATCTCAGGGTCCTGGGATCGAGCCCCACATCAGGCTCTCTGCTCAGCAGGGACCCTGCTTCTTCCCTCTCTCTCTGCCTGTCTCTCTGCCTACTTGTGATCTCTTTCTATCAAATAAATAAATAAAATATTTAAAAAAAAAAAACAACTCTGGATCTTATCCATTAAGCTCTTCGGGCAGTAAATACTCCGCCCACTTAATAGGTATCAGACCCAGATATTTCCTCAACTTTGAATTTCTTTTGCAGGATCACAGATCTCAGTCCCTTCTAAGCCTGGCTTTCCAAAGAGGACCTAGAACAGATGGTATCCAAAATGTCATTTTTTTCTTCTATTTAATACCCATCTACGTAAAATTTGCGCTTTAAGCTCTACTGATCTTCGCAGAGACAATGGCCATTTTGACTGCTCCTCATCCAAAAATGCCCGGTCCCCCGTGAATTGCAGGGACCTTCCCAAAACTGTGAGCTGCATCCTCACTAGAATCCTAACTCACATTCCCACATCCCCCTTGGCTCATCCTTATCTTTTCCTAGGTGACTCATCTTCACCTGAACATCTTAATTTTTTTTGGCTTTACTCTACATACATTTTCCCTTCTCCCCATAAAAAAAGTCTAAATTCAACCACATAACTCACCCATAATTATTTCCTAAGCATCTGTCCACTATATATAAGCAGTAATAATGCCCTTCCATTAACATAAAAGACAAAGTTGCCCTTTTTCCTCAAAAGGAGCTTTTGTATGCATTCAAATGAAAAGCTCCCTGCTCCTTCACCAGACAGCATGAGAATCCTAAAGCATCAAACAGAAGAGTTCCTTCTAAAAGCACCTCCACTTTCCCCTATTAGAGTCTGTTCCAATCTACTTCAGGAAACAATGTAGTCAAAGGAATGGGTTCTGGCCCCAAAGCAACCATGTAACCTGACGGCATTATCACCATTCAATAAAAATCATTATAATTCCTCTGCCAAAACACCATAATTAAAACACAAAGGTTTCAAGCTGGAATTAAAAAGTGATGCAAAAGATAAGACGTTTTCTGTTACATTTCACAAACAATAATTCAAGTAGAACTTCATGAGTCATAGCTATTTATGCTGTGCTGTTCAATACGACAGTCACTGGCCACATGCAGCTCCTGAGTACTGGAAATGGGGCCAGACAAATGAAAATGTTAAGTGTAAATACGCACCAGATTTTGAAGATGCAGCATGGGGGAAAAAAACTTGAAATATCTCATTAATGATTTTTACATTAACTGTGCTTTGAAATGGTATTATCACATTTATGAGACTAAATAAAAAGCATTATTAAACCTAATTTCAGACAACCCCATGCCTCGGTATTTACCGTAAAGAAAAAACATGTTTATGCAAAAAAAATGTGCACAAAAATGATTATAGCAGCTCTATTCATAATCATTGGAGACAGAAAAAAGCCCAAACGTCATTCAGAGGGTGACTAGATAAATAAATGATGGTCCATCCATACCACAGAATCTACTCAGCAACTACAAGAAATGAACCACTGATATGCATACAACTTGGATCTATCTCAAAGGTATTATGCAGAGTGAAAGAAGCCAGACTTGAAAGGTTACACATTGTGTGAGTCCATTCACGACTTTCTTAAAAAGATAAAAACTACACCAAGGGAGAAGAGATCAGTGGTTGCTGGGGGATTTTCAAGGGATAGCATGACGGAGCTGTTTGGAGTGATGGAACTGTTTTGTGCCTTGATTGTGGTGGTGATTACCAGAGTCTATACATGTGCCAAGATTCAAAGAAGTGGACAAGAAAAGAAAAAAGTCAACTTTATTGTATAATTAATTTCACTTTTTTTTAAAAATCAGGCTACTTTAAAATTTTAAATTACCTATACAGTTCTTATTATATTTCTATTGGACATCACTGTATCTACTTCTGAAAGAATTAGAATCCACTTTCCTAGTATGCTGATAAAAAAAAAAGTGCACATTTGAGATCATTTGCAAACTGAATTTCCTACTAGGAATTAAACACAGGAGTGCCTGGCTGGCTCAGTTGGTGGAGCATGCGACTCTTAATCTTCGGGTCGAGCCCCACATTGAGGATAGAGATTACTTAAAAATAAAATCTTAAATAAAAAAGAAAAAAAAAAGAATTAAACAAGTGCAAAGCCCAAGCACTACTTACCAATTTCTCCATGATGAATACTAGGTCATTTTCATTTAGAATATTTTTCAAAGGATTCGGTTGGCCTTTGCTGATCAACTGCACTTGAATATCAGCCTATTAAAAATAGATAATGTCAAGGAACGTTATATATGCACACATACCTATCAGTACGAATATTTGAACACTTAAAGACTAGTTTTACGCAAGCGGCCGAGAAAGAGAATTTGAACAAGACATAATATTCTAAAGAGAAGATTGCATTTATTCTTTGCTGTGTTTTTTCATGTTTAGACAAACCTAGCTCTATTCACCTCTACACATGCTTCAGGGCCTCCCTAAAGTGCATCCCGATTGTAGAGCTTTCTTTTGATTAGGATCACACAGACTTCTTCTTTCGTGACTCATAGTGTATTTACTATATTGTACCATGTAATTAGCAGTTTATAAATATGATCTTTTCTTCTGATTGTACTATGGAACTTAGGACTTTTATCAATCTCTAGGAACTGTATATTTTTTCCCTCCAATTGCAAACATGTTTATTGCAGAAAAGTCTGAAAATACAAAGCTAAGTCATTTTTTAAAAATACACATATAAATCGATTAGCCAGGATAATCACTAGTCACTAGCATGGTTTGCACCTATTTTGTCAGATCTTTTCCCAGGCGCATAAATAAATCCCCTTAAGTAGAAATGTATTCAGTATTTAGATATCTAGATAAGATTTTGCTTAATAAAAATATGACATCTGTATCATACACTTCTTTCCATCTATTAAGTGTTCTTTGGCTCTACCATCACATAACTAATCTCATTTTGTTCAATATTTGGATTTTTTTTTCCCTTAAGATTTTATTTATTTACTTGACAGAAGAGATCACAAGTAGGCAGAGAGGCAGGCAGAGAGAGAGAGAGAAGCAGGCTCCCCGTCGAGCAGAGAGCCTGAGGCGGGGCTCGATCCCAGGACCCTGGGATCATGACCTGAGCCGAAGGCAGAGTCTTTAACCCACTGAGCCACCCAGGTGCTTAAGTTACCTGCTGCAATAAACAATAATAGACATCCCTGAATTGCTTTCTTAAGATGAATACTTAGAATCACACTGACTTTGTCAAATTGCCTTGCAAATATGCTGCCCCCATATATTTGCATTCCCATCACTTATGGCAACACAGAGTATTTTCACTGTTTATTTTTACCATCTCACAGCAAAAAATAGTGTCTTGTTTGTTACTGTTTTTTCAAAGTTATTCCATTATTAATGAAGGTGAGCAGTCTCTCAAAGGCTTATCATTGACAAATAACTCTCATTACTTGAATCTGTTTCATTTCTCAGGTTGGATTTTAAAGCATTTAGATACCAAGTTCAGAAAGCAAAGGATGCTGTATTGTTCTAATCTACTAGGTTCTTGAATTTCAAGTACTGTTGTAGATTGAATATGTCCCCAAAAGATACAGTGAAGTCCTAACCCCTGGTTCCTCTGAATGTGACTATTAGAAAAAGGGTCTTGGCAAATATAATCAAGTTAAGGATTAGCTTGGATTGTGGGGCGGGGGAAGGGGCTACTTCCAATGACTGATGTACTTATATACTTATAAGGAGGGAAAGATTTACGGACATAGACACACAGGGAATGCAATCTAGTAACAGCGGCAGAAATAGAGTGATGTGTCTACACAGCAAGAAACTCCAAGGATTGTAGGAAACCACCAGAAACTAGGAAGAGCTGAGGAAAAATCCTTTCCTAGAGCCTCCAATAGCAGCATGGCCCTTCTGCCACCTCCATTTCAGAGTCCTAGTCTCCAGAATAGCAACAGAATAAATTTCTGATGTTTTAAGCATACCAATTTGTGGTTACAGCAGCCCTAGGAAACTAATATATGTATTAAGCAAGAATTCCAATGAGGAAGGATTAATACATTTACCTAGATATACTTAATTCCTATGTTTGGTTAGTAAAAAGTCCAACAGTAAGAAATAACTCTACTTGTAATTTTCTTTCTGGGCTTATTTATTTATTTATGTCTTTTGTCTATTCTTCTATTACAGTTGTCACTTTTCTTTGATTTTTAAGAATTTTTTATGTATTTTATATACATGATATTAACCTTTATCTTATATGACTATTTCTCTACAGCTTATTTGTTTTTTAGCATATAATTACTTTTAGTTCACTTTAGTTTAGTTATTTTATAAATTAAACCTTACAGGGACTTTAGCTATGAAACACTTGGCATATATCAGATGCTTAATAAATCCAAGAATATTTATAGCAGCTTTATTCGTAACTATGAAAAACTGAAAACAATTCATGTGTCCACCAGCTGGTAAATAGATATGCATCACACATCCATATAATGGGATACTATCCAACAATAAAAAGGAATGAACTACTGATCCACACAAAAAATAGATAAATCTCAAATGTACTACATTCCTTGATAGAAGCCAAAAGACTACATACTGCGTGATTTTATTTATATGACACCCTGGAAAAAGACAGAGACAGAGGGCTGGTTATAAAGGTACATGATATTTTTGGAGGTGCCGGAAATGTTCTAGATGTTGGTCATAGGGCTGGTTATATGACTGAATGCATTTTTAAAAACTCATAGAACTGTACTCTAAAAGGGTGGGATTTACTCTAAATTAACTTCAATGAGCCCATCTTTTAAAGAAGCAGAATGTTAGAATTACTGAGTTGTGTTTAAAAATGAAATAAATTGTTCATACCTCATAGACAAATGGATCTTTATGGACTCCTTTCTTTTCTTCATCAAACTCCCTGAAATGAAGAACTACATATGAAAAACAGAGCTACAGTATTCTGACATTTAAATTCAGTAGTCATCAGTTTATCTTTGCATGACATGTGAGAAAAGCAAAATGCAAAGTAGTCATGGCAGCCCGAAGGCATGGTTGGGAAGAGGGAAAAAAGCAGGAAAAGAATATGAGAAGGGACTCCTGGGTGGCTCAGTCGGTAAAGCTGCCTTTGGATCTGGTCATGATCTCAGGGTCCTGGGATTGAGTCCCACATTGGGCTCTGCTCAGTGAGGAGTCTACTTCTCCCTCTGCCTGCCACTGTCCCTGCTTGTGCGCGCTCTCTCTCTCTGACAAATAAATTAAAAAAAAAAAGAGTATGAGAAAAAAGAGATGTGGCAGAAATTAATAAACTGCTGCCCACAACTGGGCACAGTGGCTTCTCAGAGGCAGGAGGAAATCAGGTTATCTACCTGTACTCTCTTATCTTGTAAAACACATCATCAGTTACTATTGAAATGTAATTTACCATGTAACTCAAGGTAAGTAAAAATCACTGGATTCTGATCTGCACTGAATCAGTGGGTAACCACAGAAAAGTTATTTAAGGTTCCCAGCCCTAGATTTCTATGGTTAAAATAGAAACATCTATTCTCCCTCTATTTTTATCGACTGTCACTAAAAACTTAGTATACTAACTTGATAAGCACAAAACTCAGATATAATTAATAATTATCATTTCATTCCAGAAAGTTCTAAAATAGTCATCCCAAAGCATGTGAACAATAAACCATTAAACATACCAAAATGCACATCAGCCTGATCTACACTCTGAAAGAGACACAATCTTTAGAGACCTAAAGAAGCCCAATGGGATTGTCTCAGGATACCATTTGTTATTTGATCTACTCTGACTTACTGAAATAAAAACAGGAGAGCTAGGCCTGTGAATGACTCACTTTTGCCATTTTGGACAAGACAGTGATTTATTTTTAAAGATATTTGTCCTTTATGTATAACTGAGGGATGTTATTCAATCAATTATTCAACAATCATATATGTTATAGGCAGGCACTCTTTATAGGTGTCCAGGATATACAACAAAAACATAGTCCCTGGTTCCTAGTCTTGACTGAAGCCCAAAGAGCCAACAGCTAGAATACAAGGTGATGGGTGCTCCAACAGAGGTGAGTGGAGGGTGCTGTGTTGGCACAATGGAAGACTTGTTGCTATACTAGTAGAAATTCATCCTGAAAGTCAAGAGGAGCTCACTAAAAGATTTTATTTTATTTTAAAGATTTTATTTGAGAGTGAGCATGAGCAGGCGAGAGGGGCAGAGGCAGAGAGAGAAGCAGCAGGGAGCCCTACATGGGGCTTGATGCCAGGACTCTGAGATCAGGACCTGAGCCAAAGGCAGACACTTAACTGACTGAACCATCCAGACACCCCACTAAAATGTTTTAAACGAGAAACACTTTTCTGATCATGAGATGGAGGGCATGACCTTGGAGGCCAGAATAATAAAAAATTATGGCATTTAGAAAATAAAGGCTTAGATTACATCAGTGGTTCTCAAATGTGGTGTGAGGCCAGCAGGAGGTTTCACCTAGAATTTGTCAGAATTCTTTGGCCCCACCCAGATTTACTAAATCAGAAAGCCTGGAGATGGGGCCCAGCAATCTTGCCTTTGGACAACCCTCCAGGTGATTGATGCAAACTCAAATTTGAGACCTGCTGGATTCGATTTTAAAGTTGGATGCAGACTAGATGGAATCCCCTTCTGTACTAGCAATTCACTTTAAGAATACTTTTTTTTTTTTTAAGATTTTATTTATTTATTTATTTGACAGACAGAGATCACAAGTAGGCAGAGAGGCAGGCAGAGAAAGGAAGAAGCAGGCTCCCCACTGAGCAGAGAGCCCGATGCGGGGCTCCATCCCAAGACCCCAGATCATGACCCGGGCCGAAGGCAGAGGCTTTAACCCACTGAGCCACCCAGGCGCCCCTAAGAATACTCTTAAAGCACAGTGAAATAAAGGTACTTAAAAAAACAAACAAAAACAAAACAAAACAAAAAGCCAACACACTACAGCGGCAGCACGAACAGTTATTCTGAATAGACACTACGTTTCACTCCAGAAAAGCTTTAAACAGATGAAGAAGGCTGACATCTATTTTCCCATCTCCTGAGAGGTGTCGTCAGCATCTCCTAAGTTCCGTGCACTACGGGCATGAATAAAGCGCCTCTTGAAAAATTTGTCACCTCCCACCCCGATTGATAACGTAGACTTGTTTTCTTCTATAGGAGACTACAAGCAAGCCCCCACAGGGCCAACCCCACAACGGAGCAGATAACCGGTCTTCCCCAATTCCCAGACCCCAGGAAAGCTGCCTTAGTCTGTAACTTAGGCGCCCCCGATAACTGACAAGGCGCTTCTTCCCAAAGCAGGGGCAGAAGGCTGGGGGCGGAGACCGAAAAACATGCCGAGGGAGCAGTGCTGCCCTGGCACCCTAGGCAACAGCACCGGCTACAACTCACTGCAGGAGACGAGAGTAAAACTCCTCCGCCGCTCTGTTGATTCGGGACCACATCACGCCCCAATTCGACTGCAGATGCGAGACCGCCAAACTGAACTGCGCGCCGGCCGCTGACGTCCGGGGTCATGACCCTCTCGCCGGGACTACGTTTACACCCCACCCACGCCCGCCAGGCCCCGTTTGTCCACAAAGTTAATCTTTTGTTCTAGAGGACACAGCGGTCTTTTCCGTCCCCGCAGTTTTCCATTCCCTAAAGAAAAAGTTAAAATAAGTTGCAGTGGTCGAAAGGGAAAGGAAACCTCTTCTCGCGAGAGTTGCCACGCCTCCTTACGGATTATTCCGCGAAAAGAAGTCCCTTGTTTCTAAGCGCTTTTCTTGGCTTTGAAAGTCCGTAGATACCGTAATGTGATACATATAAAGAAATAATGCTCTATTTTTTGTTTTTATAGAGTGGAAGAGTGATATTTTGTGTCTCTGGATTGGTTCTGAGGCGGGGCGTGTTGGCGGACGAGTGGAAGCTTACATATAGAGCGGAAGTAGTAGGTACTTCCTTTTCCTATAGGAGCCGCCGGGTAGAGAGGAGCGTGGCCCTCTCCTCTCCCCGCGATGGTGAGTGGAAGCTCTGTCTGGAGGGCTCTTCCCTGCTCTCGGGTCCCGGCGGGAATGGGTTGGGGGCTTGGGGCATAAAATCTTCATGAGAGAAAGCGAGGAAAAGGAGATGAGGGTCAAAGGTGTATTCTTGTGGCTCGGAGCTGAGTAGGGCGGCTTTACGGCAGCCATTTTAGAGGCAACGTGGGCGTCCCAGCACAGGCCGATTCCAGATCGCTCTCAGGTGCAGAGGAACCTTTGGGATTTTAGCTTTCCGTGGATCGTAGAAGGCATGGGTTCTCTTGACAGTTCGGAAGTTTTGGGGGCCTAACGCTAAATCGGAGTGAAAATCAATTTTGGGCCTTGAATTTTCACGGGTGGTTCAGTAAGGACTATGACGGTGTTTCGAGATAGATTTTTTGAAAGACTTGCATATCCACTTTCTTTTTAATTGTCTGTTCGTCTAAGAATAGCCTCTACAAAAGCTTCCTGACCCTCTTTTAAAAATTGTTCCGTTTGGTGCACGCTAAACCTTGGAGTTCTTAGTTCATAGTACGACTGTCACATGCACTGCATTCCACAAATAATGTGTAGTGTTTTGTGCCATAGAGAGTTAAGTGAAAAAAGGGGACAAAAAACACTTGGGTTGCTTGGATCCTAATTTTGACAGGATAACACCTAAATACTTGCTGGTCATGACTGTTGGGAACATGGGGGAATGGGAGTGGAGCAGTAGTTGGGCCTTAGAGTGATCAGAGAAACTTTCCAAAAGGTGGCCTGAAGGAGTGTGAGAAAGCATGCTGAGCCTCTGTAGGATGAAGACAGCTACTTCTGAGGCAGAAGGGGTCTGGCCCTGAGTGTAGGGACAGTGATGTCTGGAAAAGATTATGGGAGATGAGGTCCAGCAGATCACATAAGCCATCCTCAGAATTTCAGTAGGTTCAATCTTCTTTGGGAAGATTGAGCAAAAAGTAATACGACCAGTTATTTTTTTTTTTGGTGAGTTTCTTGTGATGTGTTGGGGATGAAGGGGGCCAGGGGCATAAATTTTAAGTAGAGCTGTGGTAGACTAGATTTGTTGATGATGTGGTAAATATTCAGAGGGTGGCATTAAATAGCATTTGCAAACCTTCCAGTATGCTTTTGATCATTTTGTACGGTCTGGGTTGAAAGATGAATGGTAAATTTTGTGGTAGATTTTGAGGTTCTAAATATCCTTTAAGTGTAAGAATTTATTTGTTAATAAACCTGATGTGTTAGCAACAGCCTTGGTTTCAGCTCTGAGTATTGTCTACCAGCGCAAATACAAATCTCTTCTGTACTCAGTCTTTAAAGGTGTTGCTAATAGGAGAGAATAGTGTCTCTGACATCATCTGTCAACATAAATCTGTTTTTCTTTTTCCCAGGCGTGTGCTCGCCCATTGATATCTGTGTACTCCGAAAAGGGGGAATCATCTGGCAAAAATGTTACTTTGCCTGCTGTGTTCAAGGCTCCCATTCGCCCGGATATTGTCAACTTTGTTCACACCAACTTGCGCAAAAACAACAGACAGCCATATGCTGTCAGTGAATTAGCAGGTATGGATTTTTTAAGGGTTGATGTTTTAAGACCTACTTAACAGTAGTGATGAAATTCCATTCCATTGGTCCGTGTTTCTGAATCAACATGATTTTTCTGGATGTTCTGATGCTGTTGCTATCATGGGTAATAGTTCTAGAATGGTATGGCTGAGTAGCTAAAACTTGTATTTTTTCCCAATTTCAGGTCATCAAACCAGTGCTGAGTCTTGGGGTACTGGCAGAGCTGTGGCTCGAATTCCCAGAGTTCGAGGTGGTGGGACTC
This sequence comes from Mustela nigripes, assembly GCF_022355385.1. Classification (NCBI taxonomy): domain Eukaryota; kingdom Metazoa; phylum Chordata; class Mammalia; order Carnivora; family Mustelidae; genus Mustela; species Mustela nigripes. The sequence goes on along the minus strand of NC_081569.1, from coordinate 45,994,872 downwards.
ACCGGTCTGGCCAGGGTGCCTTTGGAAATGTATCCTTTGTTTCACTCTGGATTGGTCAGCCCTTGTGGAATTTATCAGACGTGACCTGATTAATTCATATGAGCAGTTTTTGAAATTTTTTTCAGCATATTAATAGTGTTCAAGTTAAACCTTGCCCTGGGCAGATAGAGGCTTGGCGTGAGGAAGTTCTGCTTGCAATGATGTCGTAATTTGCGTCTTACTCTGTTCTCAGCGACAGTTGCCTGCTGTCAGTAAGCTGGTTCAGAAGGGTGACGAAAATTCTTACTGAGCAAGACATAAGTCTTTTAATTCCTTAAATTCCTAAGAAATGTGATTCTTAACTGGGAAAATAGATGTGTCGTGGGGGCCGCATGTTTGCACCCACCAAAACCTGGCGCCGTTGGCATCGCAGAGTGAACACGACACAGAAGCGATACGCCATTTGCTCTGCCCTGGCTGCCTCGGCCTTACCAGCGCTGGTCATGTCTAAAGGTTTGTATATTTTGTATTATAGAAATGGTACAAAATACTTTTTTTTCTCTCTCTCTCTCTACCTAACCCATTTTATTCATGCTAATAATTGTATGGATTCTATTCATCCCAGAGTCCCTATATTAAATAATAGTTCTGACTACTTCAATCTATAGTAAGTCTTTGGTGAATACTGTGTAATAACTGGTGAACTAAATGGAATGTAGTGATTTCATGTATTAGAAAACTTTTCCGCTCAAACTTCATCATGTCCCTATTCTGTTTTAAATGGTCAAAATGATGAGATTCCACTTAATTGGTCCGTGTTTCTGAAACACATGATATTTGTGGAAATTCTGATTTGGCACATTTGCTTTCGTGGAGTATATGAAATGTTTCTTGATTTTTTTTTTAAAACGTTCGGGATAATCAGATATTTGTTGGTGTTACTTGGCATTGTCAGGTCATCGTATTGAGGAAGTTCCTGAACTTCCTTTGGTGGTGGAAGATAAAGTTGAAGGCTACAAGAAGACCAAGGAGGCTGTTTTGCTTCTTAAAAAACTTAAAGCCTGGAATGATATCAAAAAGGTAGGCTTAATGAACAAATTTTTACTTTGTGGTCCTTGACACAGATCTGTTGTCAGATTTTTAAATTTCAGAAGGTGTCTGGAGGACAGTGTAACTTCAGTGGATAGGAGAAAAGGACTCTCTAAAACCTTATAACTTGGGTTTTGAATCTTGATTGCCATTTGCTGCTGTGTGTGAATGTTGAGCAGTTAATTGTGGCTCCTTTTCATCATCTGTAAAGTGGAGTTTAACTTTGAAGTTCAATTGCAGGGTTTGTATCTTAATCGAAAAACTAATAAATGTTCTCACTTTTTAGGTCTATGCCTCTCAGCGAATGAGAGCTGGCAAGGGCAAAATGAGAAACCGCCGTCGAATCCAGCGCAGGGGACCCTGCATCATCTACAATGAAGACAATGGTATCATCAAGGCCTTCAGAAACATTCCTGGTAATTGTTCTGCTTACTTCAACTGCCCATATGATGGGAGCTTCCTCAGCTTTTATTATGATGAGATTCCACTTTATGGTCCGTGTTTCTGAAACACATGATTATGTGGAACTTCTGATATTCAGCTGAATAAGTAACACCAATGATGGTTGAAACTGCCTAATTTGTGACGTAATTTTCGGGTACCTTATGTAACCCATAAGTCATAAACATGATTTGTATTTCTTGTATTTAAAATACAGGTTCCCTAACTGTTTTCCCTTGTTTGTTTCCTCATAATTCGGGCTTCTTGTTTCCAAAGGAATTACTTTACTTAATGTAAGCAAACTGAACATTTTGAAACTTGCTCCTGGTGGGCATGTGGGACGTTTCTGCATTTGGACTGAAAGTGCTTTCCGCAAGTTAGACGATCTTTATGGCACTTGGCGTAAGGCTGCCTCCCTCAAGAGTAACTACAAGTGAGTGTTCTTTGTTTTCATATGTTGAACACAGGTGTTCATGCTGTGAATATTTACATTCAGAATTGGTTTGCATGTTTTCTAAATAATGTGACCTTTATGTTCAAATTCAGTATTGTGAAATGGTGAGATACTCTGAACAGCAGTAGTGTAATGGAATTCTGAGGGGACTCTGAGAAATAGGAATTGAGCATCTTACTGTTCGGCATTTTTTTTTTTCAGCCTTCCCATGCATAAGATGCTTAATACAGACCTTAGCAGAATCTTGAAAAGTCCAGAGATCCAAAGAGCCCTCCGAGCACCACGGTAAAGTTGTGATACCTGCTGTTGCTAAAGCCTCATATGCATAGTATTGGCTATTTCAGAAATGGTGGGTAATGTGAATAAGATACTAATGTTCCTTTTTAACAGCAAGAAGATTCATCGCAGGGTCCTGAAGAAGAATCCACTGAAGAACCTGAGAATCATGTTGAAGCTAAACCCCTATGCAAAGACCATGCGCCGGAACACCATTCTTCGCCAGGCCAAGAATGTGAGTGAGAGTTTGGTTTTTGATGATAGGTTAACTTCTTTTGAAAGATAGGATTCTTAGGTTTTTGTCTTAATTTGTTGCAGCACAAACTCCGGATGGATAAGGCGGCAGCAGCCTTAGAAGCCAAATCAGGTGAGAAGGGAGTTCCAGGCAAGAAGCCTCTGGTAGGGAAGAAAGGAAAGAAGGCTGTTAGTGTGAAGAAGCAGAAGAAACCTGTGGTGGGGAAAAAGGCTGCAGCTACCAAGAAACCAGCAGCTGATAAGAAGCCTGCAGAAAAGAAACCCACTGCAGAGAAGCCTGCTGCCTAAAAACTTAACGTTTATTCATAAAAGTCAAATAATTTTGGACAGCTAATTTTGAATAAAGACATGATCAAAGCCATTGAGAAGCAAGACTTGTTGGATGTGTTTGTGAATCTTGTTTAGAATTTTGTTTGTTTCCTCATAATTCGGGCTTCTTGTTTTCCATTTTAGAGTTTGGTGTAAAACAGGGCCTTGCCTTTACAGTCCATGCCATTGGATGGGAAGAAGAATGCTCATAAATCCAGATTAAAAAATCAGTTTGTAATGTTTTGAGATGCAGGTGGTTAAAAGACTTCTCAGATGTGCAGAAGCTGTTAGAAGATTTAGCACTCCTCAGGCACCTGGCTGGCTGCCTCAGTTGGTTGAGCATCCATTCTTGGTTTGGGGTCAAGTCAAGAGCTTATGGGTCATGGGGTCAAGCCCCATGTCAGTCTCCCAAGTTAAGTGAGTAGTTTGCTTGGGATTCTCTCCCTCTTCCCTCATGTGCTCACTTGCAGGCTTGCTCTATAAAATCTTTGTAAAAAGGTACATCGCTCCTCCCTCCAAAACCAAAAAGTTCATCTTGGAAACGTATAATTACATAAGAGGTTTTTTTTCTCAATACCACAAGAGGGCAGGATCTATGTATTTCAAGGCACTGCAATAAGAAATTGATGCTTCCTCCACAAAGGTTCCTATTAAGCTGCTGTGATAAGTACAGTTACTAGAGGAAATGCTACCCTCAGTATTTTGACCCATAGTATAGAGTGTCAGAAGCATTTTCCAGAACTACTTGGGTTTTTGCAGTTTTAGTGAAGGGATGGATATGTTGAGTATATTGCAGAGAAGTGTGTCAAAAGGACATTGTTGGGGGTTCCTGGGTGGCTCAGTGGGTTAAAGCCTCTGCCTTCAGCTCAGGTCATGATCCCAGAGTCCTGGGATGGAGCCCCACCTCAGGCTCTCTGCTCAGCAGGCCGCTTCCTTCTCTCTCTCTGCCTGCCTCTCTCCTACATGTGATCTCTGTCAAAAAATAAAATCTTAAAAAAAAGACATTGAGGTTTTTTTACCCTGTTTTGTTAGTATCTTGACCACCTTAACGGTTGACCTGTCCTGACCCATGTGTTGTCTCTTATCAGGGTGGTTTTGCATCTGGTTTCTTTTGATAACCTTAAAATCCAGATCCAGGTTATCTATCTCCATCCCTTAGCAGTTAAAGGGACCGCGCCCCAACTGAATATTAGCAATGGTTTGTTTTCCTGTTCTAACTTGCACGGCCTCTTGGGAACCACTATTATGTGACCAGGAATCCTTGCCTGCAAAAATAAACAGGGCTCGTGCGCCTCTGCCCTCAGGTGCGTGCGCAGCTTTTGTGGAGTTACAAAGAACCACCTGTTGCAAAAACACTGAAAGTACGATGCTGGGAGTACTGCTCAAAAGCAGCATTTGAAAGTGGGTACTTGACCGTTTTTACCTCTCAAGTTCTTTATTGCTCCAGGCCCTGTGCTTTAGGATTCCTAATGATTACTGAGCTCCAGTGTTTTCGGTTAAAAACCCGGGGTTGGGCTGGGCAGAGCAGGCCCACCCAGACGCAGCGAGCCGGAAGCGCCTTGGCCCACGTGGCTCGAGCCCCGCCCAGCCCGCCGCTCGGTTTCCGGAAACGCGGGGCTTATGACGTCGCTACCGGGCGCCAGGCGGACGGCGGGCGGGAGGGGACGCCATGCTTAGCCGGCTTCAGGAGCTGCGCAAGGAGGAGGAGACGCTGCTGCGGTTGAAGGCGGCCTTGCACGACCAGTTGAACCGGCTCAAGGTGACCCCCGCTTCTTTCCCACCCCGCGGGAACCCTAGGCGTCGGCCGCGTCCACCTGGTAGTCGACAAGCCCTTGGCCAGCGTGTTTGATATTGCGAGCCCACTCGTGTCAGAATCTGGATCCTGCAGGTCTAGGCTGAGGTCCAGCGATGTGTACGTGCGGCAGAGTCCCCGCCACGCTCCCAACACCTGTAAATGCAGGTGCTCCGCACACCATGTGCGGACCGCTTCCTCCCGAGCTCCTTTAGCATGTGCTAGCCACCGTTTACTAGCTCCATTTGGCGCTTGAAACAGCTCCAGTATTGTTAACCCAGAGGAGACTCGTTGATCCGTTGTGCAGAGAAAGCAAGCGAGGCCCTGAGGAAGGAGACTTGTCGCGCGCCGTTCCCAATAGTTTTTCTTCTGGCAGCTGCTGCGGATTCCACGGCCCGGACGAGATTTAGGTGCACCAGGGCCATTTCCCACACCTGTGCCTAATCCACTCTCTGTCCCAGTGAGATGACGTTGATAAGGGCGGCTTAGAACTCTAATTCAGGATCTTAAGTCCAAATGAGATGCAGGTTATGAAGGCCATTTTTAAGCTGAAAAGCACCGTATAGCTGCGACATAATCTAAATACTACTTTCCTCAGGATAGTTGTAATGGGCGGCACTTAATTATGTTCTTGTATCACTAGTACCTGTACAAAATACCCGGTGGGTGTCCTGTGTGATGATGAGGACGATCTCTAACGCCTCAGTTCTTTACGCTCCAGACACTTGTACTTTCGTGTGTGTGTGTGTGTGTGTGTGTGTGTGTACACACGTACGTACACACGTACGTACTTTTTATTCTTCCTGCCTTCCCTTTCTCATTACTGGGTAGAATTCCATAGCCTGGGTGGCTCAGTGGGTTAAAGCCTCTGCCTTCCGCTCAGGTCATGATCGCAGACCTGGGATGGAGCCCCGCATCGGCTGATCTTACCTATCTAGGGGAATGAAAGTCTTGCCACAGCTGAGATATCCGTACCCCAGGGGTAAGGGGCTAGATATTTTTCTTGGCTCCTTTCCTTAAAATGTGGGAAAAGAGTAAAAGCCCCATGCTTCCCTCTAGAACCACTGTTTTCACTTCTCATGCTGCAAGCCTTTTGACAACGTGCTCAGCAAATTTTACCCATGTCAGTAGTCCAGTGAAATGGTAAGCAAAGTGTCCTCACCTCTTCTTTCCTAGGTTGAAGAACTAGCCCTCCAATCAATGATTAGTTCTAGGAGAGGAGAGGAGATGTTGTCTTCTCAGCCTGCACCCGAACAGTCACCTGATGTAAGTTGAATCAGGTGTGGGCCTAGGGAGAGAATGCAAAGTGCATTCTGTGCTCATGCTGCCTGGAGGCCAAAAACTTTTTGTAAATTACATTATCATGCCCAGAGGACTCAGGGAATTGCTTGTAAGAATGTTCTAGTGTTATAAACTGGCTATTTCAGTATCACTGTTTTAGACAGGGAACAGCCACTTTTCTACCAGCTAGTCAGACCTTGATTTATAAGTCAGGTACTGTGGCATTTGCCTGCAGCCTCCTAGTCATCTGACCTCTGTAGTTACTCCAGTGGACCCAGGGAGAGTTAGAGAGCTTTGCAGGAGTTTGTCAGAACTTCCACTGCTTCATGAATAAGTAAGCCTGGGATTTAAGAACAGATTGTAGCTTCAACTACAAAGCATAGTGCTAAAAAGTGAGTTCCAATCTTCAACATCTCCTTCTACTAATGCCCTCAAGTAAAATAGTACAATATTCTTCTTTCTAAATATCCCATATTTGAGCACTTTTTCTCCCAGGTGTATTTAAGCCATTTGAAAGCATACCTAAGCCAGCGTAATTCTTAATGCATGAACCATGGTTGTAGACATTTGACATTCTGTGAAATCTACGGAATTTAGTCCCCTCCCATTTTGGCAGTGGGGGGCGGGGGCGGGGGTGCGGTAAGAGGGTCAGGGTAGAAATTGGAAAAATAGGAAGTCGCCTTACCTCCTGATGATAATTATTGGGGATGGAGGTGCAGTTGAAATTTGATTTTAAAACATATTTAAGAATTTGCTGGTTTAAGGCCAGTGTCTTTTCTACTAAAGCATAATGTTCTTGCCTAAAGCAGATGTTGGTTCATGTTGACAATGAAGCATCAATCAACCAAACAGCACTGGAGTTGAGCACAAGGAGCCATGTGCCCGAAGAGGAGGAGGAGGAAGAGGAAGAAGAATCAGATTCCTGAAGCAGGGTAGGGAAGAACCAAGCTTAGTTACAGGAACTAAGTTACTACATCTGAGGAACTTTTGTCTCTTCAAAAAAATTTTCTTTCCATGGGCCCTCTGGTCGGCTTTAAAAGGAACAAGAACTTTTAAGGTTGTGTAGTCTTGAAAATGGTTCCATCAAGAACTCAAGTTTCAGAACACTTTAACAAAAATTAGTGCCATGTGGAAAAGCAGACATGCAGTGTCTTAGCATTGAGCAATAAGGGTGGTGCTGTAACTATTCTGGTCAGATTTAGTAATTATGCTCAAAACAAAGTTTCCTCTAAAATGCTATTGAGAAAGTCTGGCATTTGCACAAAGGGCAGAGTTTAAATACAAGCCAGCCTTTCCAGTCAGCAGTACCTCTTTTAAGAAAACCAATTAAAGGTTCTGTGGATGCCACTGAACTATTGTGAGCAGAGCAAGGCTGAGGTCTAGGAGAGAAGGATGACCAGTGAGGAGCCAGAGGGCCACTTGAGAACACAAGCTGCTGCCACCCCTCGGTGGAGCAGGTAGGAACTCTGTACTCTAGAGGGGTTTGTGGGGCTGCCATCACCTGTAGCTTGAGACATCACAGTGGAAAAATGTGCTTAGAAATAAAGTACAGATAGGGGAACTTGGGTGGCTCAGTGGTTTAAAGCCTCTGCCTTCAAATTCAGCTCAGGTCATGATCCTGGGGTCCTGGGACTGAGTCCCGCATCGGGCTCTCTGCTCAGCAGGGAGTCTGCTTCCCCTACCCTCCTGCATGCCTCTCTGCCTACTTGTGATCTCTGTCAAATAAACAAAATCTTAAAAAAAAAAAAAAAAAAGAAAGAAAAGAAAGTACAGATAAAGAGCTGTCCGTGCAGCTTTCTGGTTTCCAAATAGCAACAGAGGAAAGGATTAGTTCCTCCCCGGGGGCAAAAAAGTAAAGCAGAATGGTTTAAAACCCATTTCTGGACTTGGGGAATGTGCCATTAAATCACTGTGCTTGGGAGATTGGGGTTTTGTAATGATGACAGTTACAGAATAACAGTTGTTAAAATTTGCTACTTAGAGCTGAGATTCACTTCTCCATACCGTCCCTCTTCCAGTGAATATACAGTTATGTAGTTGCTTAATTTTATAAAAGTAATTTGCCCTGCCCAAGCAACAGAAAAGCCAAACAAAACAGAAAGAACCTCCTCAAGCAGAACTTGTTCTGTAACCATTCTAGAAGAGAACATGAGTGTATTTATTAATCAGCATTTCATTAAAAGTTACTTTGAGCTACTCTTAAATAGAAGTTTAAATGAGCATGTTTCTTGGAAAAGACAGTGTGCAGACTGTTGTGCGATGAAAAGCAATCAATCTATACACTTAGAGGTTTTATTTAAAATAGGAGCGTGGGATTCTGAGAGCTAGAGAAGTTGGCTCTGAATTGTAGCTCTACCACTAACTGGTTGCTTGTCTTCTTAACTCTTTGCAGCCCTCAGAGTCCTGTGGGTAAAATGACAATATTCCTACGAGATAGTATGTAAAAATCTAACTATTGTCAGTGTCTCAACAAGAGAAAGGCTAAGGGAGGTACTTGACAAAGGGAATTCAGAACAGCAAGACTGAGGCAGGTGACCTCATTCTTGAGAACAAGATCATTCTTGGTAAAAAATTACTAGGAAGAAACCTCTTGACTCTCAAAATGTCACACACATTTGCGTGTAAATAGGGAATTTAAAACACCCCTCAAAAGACACTGAACACGAAAGCATTCAGATCCTGGTATTAGACTGCAGGTTACACCTTCCTCCTAAGATGAAGTTTGCACATTTTAATGAGACCTTCTTGGTTCATATCCTCTCCATTAGTAAAAGACATAGGATGTGAGTTTTAAACCTCGGTTTGAATGGATGTTGAAACACGTGGGTTAGACTATTAACTTCGAACAGATGTTAGCCTCCTAGCAAGAGAAAACGGACTGGCCAAAGCTGCCGTGTACATACCACAAAGCGTTTTTTAACGTCCTGGCTGCCTTCCAAGCTCTAGGAGATCCAGAGTGGAAGTACCTACTCAGGAGATTTATTCAGATCCTGTTTTAGTTTAAAAACAAAATGGGCCTTTTGTTTTTAAAGATGTGTTTATTTTGGTTTTCTGTAACCTGTCCTCTTGAAGAAAATGAGGAAGGAGGTGCTGACCAGGCATCATCACAAGTATCTCAAGTTCTGAAAGTCACTTGGGCAGCAAAGGTCAGTGGGACATGGCTTTGTTTTCTGTGACTTCACTGCTACCTCACAGGCAGGACAAAGCCAGTATCAGGTCCATTCCTCTCCAAGAAAGTGTAAAGAAGTCACTAGTAAAAGAGGGGAGAGTACTGCTCAGTGGAAGAAAGCACAGGACCGGGTGTCCCAGGCAGAGGCTCCCACACCAATCAGGCATGGCAAGCCAAGAACAGTGTGCCCCTGGGAGCACACCGGTGACACGGCAAACCCCACCTCGCCTATTGCTTTTCCCTGTGTCAAAATGGCAGGAAGAGATGGGATCTATCCACAGGTCCACAGGAAAGGTAGCTGGAAGATTCACGCATAAGTGGAGGAAAGGGCTGCACAAAGTCCAAAGCCTGGGATCACGGGAAGATCCATTAGTCCAGAGCACTGAACTTGTCCTCAGTGTGGCATTTCTGCCTTCTAGCCTCCTTCCTGTCTCCACCTGTGCCCTCACTATAAGGCTTGGCCAAATCGTCTGACTTTGTGTATGTCTGTGTACCAGAGACACTGAAAATCCTACCACAAAAGGAGACATTTTTCCATCCTTTTAACTTGATAGTATATTTATTAGAATAAGAGATTAGATTTGTTAAACATCTGGACTGAAATGGTTAAAAGGATTTTCATACAGTTTTTAGGCACTATACACACTTGTTTACAATAGCATCAGTGCTTGGATTTGGGGAAAGAAATCTCATACATTTTAATGCCTTGATCCATTTGTAACATTCAAAGTAACCACCATTTTAGAAACACTAATTCAAACTCAAAGAGACATAAACCACTAAATATCCCACATAATATATTTAAAAATAAATAGAAATACAACCAGAAGCCTACAAATCATCCCAGTAGACAGACTGGTGAAGCCCTAGCTATCATGGCAGTGAAGGGCTCTGGCTAGATTTTGATAGAAATTGCTTCATTCTACACCAAAAGCAAAAATATAATAAAATAACATGATATATACTTTCTGATGTTCTTTTTCGTAGCAGCAAAGCATGCTTCACATGCACTGCCTGTGAAGGATCTTACAAGGCCCCTTCCTGCTCAAATAGAAGGTCTGCCTGGCAAGAATGCAGTACCACCAAGTGTCAGAGAATCCTGAAAATACAGGCAGCTAGCCAGTCATGGTGAGGAAAGAGCAGTGCAATTTTCAGTAAGTAAGAATGACTACCCACAGTCACCAAAGTTTCACTGTAATTCCACATTGCGCGTGTGTTGATCGACATACACAAAAATAGCCCCAAGCACAAAGCCAATCCACTTAGGGAGGAACAGGAAGAATAAAGACAATAATATTAAAAATGACACAAATAGAATTTTGGCACATGCTGTGTTCTTCATCCCTTGTCATAGGTGAGATGCACGTCTGAACAGAGACAGGCACGGGCAAGAGGCCCGGAAGCGACATGGCACACCACTGGGCAGGGGACTCGCTCTCTACCACTTCCCACGTACTTAGACGCCAGCTGCGTGGGTCGGTGTGCTGGGCTGGTTAAGGCCAATGGTGGAGCAGAGCCAACCTGCAAAATCCACTTCCTCCCCATCAGATCTCTTGATAAAGGCATGAACCTGTGTGCAGGGAAACGGAGAGTAAGTGGTGTTCAAAAACCTTAAAGATCAAGAGTCCTGGGGCTAGAACTTCGCTGCTCTAGTACCCCTGGTACCTCCAGGTACCCCTGGAGCCTGTCCTGGGGCAGCAGTGAGGGCGCACTCAAGTGGCCAGCTGCTGCCAGAAGGGGCTCCGCTTGGCCTTTACACTGCTGGGGGGATACATGAGGCTGATGTTCAGGATTCTGCAGCCCCTGGGGCAGCGGGAGCACAGGGGTCAAGGCAGAGCAGGGAATGGGCTCAGGGAGTAGGGGGCAGATGACTGACAGAGAACAAACGAATAATTTCTGTACAAATTGGAAATCAGTGGCCTTACCATGAGTTGCTTCAGATCTGCTCTCTCTGCTGGGTTTTTTATTAAGCTGAAAGAAAAAGATAATGTGAGAGAGACTGCCTGGCATTGGTTCCCACTCTAGTTACTTAACATTTACATGCCTGCCCTCCCCACACCCTGGAGCTTCTGAGGGCCTGAGCCTTCTCCAAGGCCTTCCTGTTCAGCAGAGTGGCATGCCTGCAGGTTAGCAAATGCTTGCTGAATTAAACGACCCAAAGGCAACCTGCCAGTCCCTGTAGAGCAGGTGCCAAAAGCAGCAGTTCTGACCCATTGCTGTAGTCAGACCAGTCCCTGAAGTCGTGGCACTCTGAAGTGCAGGGAAAAGGGCAGAGCTCTGTTCCCCCAAAACTGGGGGCTAGCGGGCGTGGTGTGTGTGTGACAAAACCAGCATAACTCTCCTAGAGAGCAAGCAGACTTACCATTTATTCACAAAATCTTGAAATTCCAGACTGAACACTCCACTGGGCAGTTTTGGAGGAGGCTGCAAATACATGTCAAGACATAAGAAAGGCCTGGCTTCCTTCTCCAGCCATATTCCCCACCAGCTCCCTCCCTGCAGACCTCTGGGCAGCACTGCCCTTCTCCAGCCATGGGAGGACAGGGCTGGGGAGCCAGGGGCTGCCTGTGGGGTCACCCCAGTGAACTGCTGGACTCAAAAAAGCACACTCAGAATTGGGGCCCGATTAGTGCTCTGCCACTCACTTGTCTAGTGCCTGAACAAATCACTATTTCTCTGTGAGCCTTAGTTCATCCTCCTGTGAGATGAGGAGGGCCTCAGGGTCTCTGGGACCCTTTCCCATGGACACTGCCAACTGTAAACCTTGGAGAGTGGTGTGGACACACACCAGCAATTACTAGCGGCAGCAGCTATGGGGGGCTGTGCAGATGTAGCCCAGGCCGGTCGTCACAGAAGCTACCTGAAGAGTAATAACCCAGGTTGGAGGCCTGCTGGTCCTTCTCTTCCATCCTCTGTCCTCTTTTCACTTAAACCTATTGGTGTAGGTGTTACACAAACAATGTGTTCTTTGCATTAAAGTCAGTCAGCAGCAATGAGCCAAAAGAAACTTCCGTCACCCCAAGAAAACCACTGTCCTACTAATTTCCAGACTTCATATGCACATACATGCATAGATTTTTTTCATAAAGACTTTTTAAAGAATTGACCATAGTATACATAGTACTCTAGTATTTTTCACACAGTCTATAGTGAATATCTTCCATTTCTACACTGTCATTTTTTTTTTTACACCTACTGGTTTTTAAAGGCACTTAACAGAGAAAACCCTACCCTACCCTGTATTTGCCTTGCCTCCCAAATGGAGCTAGTGATCTTCACTACCAGGGACTTCTCTTTTTCCACCTGTGGACCCCGCCTCATCCCTATCTTCAGCCTGCAGTGCCCAGCCAACAGTAAGTGCACAAGGACTGCCTGATGAAGCAGCAGGCATGGCACGGGCACACTGGGGGCTCCTGACTGAGAAAGGAACAAACTCAGGTACCCAAGGCTGTTCCCTGGGGAAGGGACACCTGCCCCCTACTCCAACAGCACAATGCCCCACGAGAAACCCTCAGGGCCCAAGAAGCCCCACTGTGTGAACAACTCACAGGTATCCCAATCAAATTAACTGTTTGCTTAAGAGAAGCAAATACCAAGGTCAAAGAAGCTATGCAGCACTTACCTCATTGACTATGTAATCCAGCAGCTCAAAAATTGCCATGGGAGGTCGGCTATCCATTCCATAAGCTACGTATTTCACAAGAAAAAAGAAAACACTTCTCAGAAAAACAATTATTTGTCAACATGAGTCTAGGGATTGGAGCATGGGTCCTGGAGACTGGAACAGGGTCATGGATAATAAGCAGAGACACAGATAAGGCCAAACACAGAGCGGACCAGCAGAGGCCACAGAGTTGGCCAGCCAGGGTAGGATTCTGGGCTCTCCCACCCCCCAGGTCTGTGACCTCGAGCAAATCCACTGACTGCTGAGTATGGACTCTGCTACAGTGGAGATGGATAATCATGCCTGCCCTTCTTCCCTTCCTTACATTGAGAGAGGAGAAAATGAGGTAGTAACTAAGTAACTCAAGAACCGTTTTAGTTCTCCCTGAACTTGGGTCTCTTCCTCTATCCTCCAGAGTCCCGGCCAGCCTCAAAAGCCACAGCCACCATCCCTCCAGTGACCCATCACCATCAGCTATCCCTGCCTTCCTCTATTTCTCCCTTCATATAGGCCCTCTCCTATGAGGGCCTCCCAGGGACAGATACCAGGTCCTCCTGGTCACAAACGTCCCAGCAGGAAATACATCAGAAGATGGTGGCTGGGCCAGAATCTTCCAAATACCAGGTTTAATTTTCAGTATGCATGATCAAAGAGGCATGCTGTCTGCACAGCGCTCAGCACCTAGCACTCAGGCTTTGCCACTTATGGTGTGCAGTCTTGACAAGCCAGGCACTTTGTGCCTCAGTTTCCTTGACTCTAGACGTTATAATAGTGTTCACACATGTTCACTATTAAAATTAGATAATACTCAGAATCCATGGAGACACAGAGTAGATCAGTGTCTACTGTTCTACTAGGGCTGGGGGTAGGAAGAGACGGAAGCGATTGGTCATGGAGGTGAGGTTTCTTTTAGGGTGATGGGACATGTTCTTGAATAACACAGGATGGGTGCACAACATGAAGAATATACTAAAAACCACTGAAATGTACACTTCAAAATGTGCATTTTATGTTGTATGAATTTTATCTCAAAAAAAAAATCTACCTAAAAAGTCATGATTTTTAAAAATGAGACAGCACCTATAAAGTGCTAAATGCCATGCCAGAACACAGCCAACACTCAACAGAGGGGGAGAAGATGTTGCTAGTAACAATAATCTAACACCCACCTGGAGACCTCTACCTGCTCTGCCTCCCGCCCCAGCCCGGCATCCAGAAACAGGCAGGCAGTCTCGGGAGAATATCCAAAGAATCAGCCCTCCCGAAACCCACCAGAGTAAGGGACCCCACCCCTCTGCTCCCAGTCCAAGCAGGGGCCACATCAGGCCACTCACAGCTGAGGGGCCTTCCAGGAGTCCTGGGTCTGGGTGGTGTCTCCGCCGCATCTCCCTCCACTGGGCACCCAAACACCAGCTCCAGCTCCTTGGCGTCTGGGGGAGGGATGGGATACCTCCCCACCGCCATCTCAACCAGAGACAGCCCCATGCTCCAGATGTCCGACTGCACTGAGTAGTGGGTCCCCTGGAGTCTTTCCGGCTGCACGAGAGACAGACACAGTTCTGATCACCTGTGAGCTAATCCGGCCTGTGTGGCTGAGGGAGAGGCCCACCCCGTGGAGGCTCAAAAGGGGGCCTTAGGCCTTCCTGCCTCTTTGAGGCTTGTGTGCACTGCAGGGAATGGGCTGCCCTGCTTGGTCTGGGCCCAGGCCCTGGATCTACTGATGCATTTTATCTTCTTTGGGACCTCCACTAACTGCTTGAACCTGGTCTCTGACCTGCCTCCAACCACTGTGTTCAAATCCTACCTGGCTCCCATGGCTCTGACCCATGCCTCCTCCCGGCCCTCAACTAACAGCCTCTGGCCTGCCTGGACCCCGGCTGCTGCTTCAACTGTACCCCCAGTTTTGTCCCACCTTGTCACTGTCTTGGACATGCAGGGTTGCTGGTTCAAAGCCCAGCCTGCAAGGCTCATCTTGTCACCTGGGTGTGGAACATGCTTCCAGAACATGGGTCATGAACGAACTGTCTGGTGGGTCGAAAGAGAGTGGCCTTGAGAGTCAAGAAAGTTGAGCTCTAAGACCAGATCACCACAGACTCACTGACTGTCCTTGGACAACATGGAACAGTAGAAAAGGCAAAGGATCTGGGGTCAGGAAACCCCAGATCAAGTCCCAATTCTGTGACTTGTAAACTATGTGATCCTGAGCCTCAGTTTCCTCATCTATAAAGTGGAGCTGATGGAGGTGGTGGTGAGGACAATACAGACATCAGAAAACACCTGCTCTCCTCACAGGGTTACCGAGAAGGCCAAACCCAATGGGAACGGATGTTAGATGTCACAAAATGCTGGACAAATAAGGGCTGTTACTGGCAGGAAGAGTTAGGGGGGAAAGTACATATTACTGTACAAAGCATTATTTTTAATCCAGCGTTAACTGAAATAGCACATGTATTTCAAGAACTCCACAAAAAAAAAAAAAATCTCATCCTGACCACTGTACATTTTTATGGACATCATTAATATCTCCCATAGGAATTTTCACTAATTCAAACACTGAACTCTTTTGGAACTGACCACATAACCACAAACACCGAAACCACTAACCCTGATCAACGGGTCCCAGGGTCTGTTGACAGATTTTGAACTTTGCAACAGCAGGTGAGTGGCCCAGAACACTAGCTGCTCAGTTCTTAGACACTGAGGGAAGAACCTGAAGAGGCCTGTTTCATGTTTCTGAAAGACTGTGTCACTTGAGTGGAGGGGGCGGAAATGTGGGTCAGCACTGGGCCAGTCATGCGGACAGTGGCTGCCCAGGTGGGGGCAGGGGCGGGCTAGAAGGAATGAGGATGTGGGTATCAACTTCCACACGTGGAGGCCGGAAGCAGGTGTGGAATCAGACCCAAAGGGCAAGTGAGGGCGTGCTGAGCACAGGGGACTAACTGGCAAGGAGACCTGGCTTTCAGTCCAGGCTCTACATCTGCCTTTCCTCATCTCTAAAATGGGAGCGATAATCTGCTCTTCGTGGGGCAACCACACAGATCAGATGAGCTCACTCAAGGATGTGGAAAAGAACTCAGAAAACACCCTGTATGCCGGGATGCCCCAGCCTCTGCCTCCCCATCGGATTAATCCACGCCTGGATCTCCACGGAGATCCCCACTCACCCAGAGTCACATCTCCCCCTTTCTGAATCCTTCTCTGGAGCACACTAGCCAACTACCACCTGTTCAGTCAACCAAACATTAGCCTACTTGCCAAGCACTCCCCGGGCACCTACCACATGCCAGGCCCCAAGCCAGCCCCTAGGGACAACTGAGACTCCAACCCCCACCGTCCTATCCCTGCCTCCATGAAGCTTGTGGCATGGGGGTGAGAAGAGAACATGCCGATGCCGCCACCAATGCCTCCTCCCTCATTTCCTTCCCCTCCCCGCCATCATCCACCCCCTGGCACCGTGGGGGAAGTTACCCGCTTGGCTCCTATCCCCAACCAGGCAAGATGCTAGAGAAACAGAACCCACTGCTCATACCGACATGTAGGACCTTGTGCCCACAAAGGAGTTGGCCATGGAGTCGATGAGTTGCCCACTGACCCCAAAGTCACAGAGCTTGATCTCCCCACGGGAGTTCACGAGGATGTTGGAAGGCTTGACATCTGCAGGGGAGAGAACACGGAAAGGGAGGGAGTTGACACGGGTGGTCTGGGGAGGGAGAGGGGTCAACATTCTCCAGACAGCCCAGTCCTGCCCATAAGTCCAAGCACCTGTGACCATCACACAGCCAGCCCCTGGCTTGCAAACGCTGGACACCAAGGTCCCTTATACCCCCTTATTCAGGGTTTGAGAAAGGATTCTCAGGAGAGGAAACAGCTACCTGTTGTACAAGCAGGACAGAAAGGCAGCGGATTCCCACTCTGAGAATCCGAACTTGAAAACATGATCCACAGGAGGTAGTCAGTTATCACGAATAATCAAGATTTCAAACTTCATTGCTTAATCACCCTTACTGGCAAGACCGAGTATCTATGGCTGGATCATGAGGCGGGAAGAAAAATACAACTAATAAAACCTATATGCTTGCTAAGGCTACAGACCAGAGACTAAAAGGAGATGGGATGGGAGCAGGAGTTTCAATGCTTGACCTTGATACCAAGCACAGAGCATCATTTTCTGAATATTTATGGCAGACGCTGGGAGTGAGGCCTTATGACTGCCTTTCTCGGAAGTGATTTCCCAAACAGCCTACAGAGCTTAGGCCCACTATCAGTCAAGGAGAGCCCCTCGCTGCCCTACTGGGGCCAGGCAAGGCAGTGCTCCCCAGAATCAGCCCCAACCCCTTCCCTGCACCCAGACCCTCCCCACTTCCCACCCAGCTGCCCAATGACTACTAGTTCATCAGCCTTTCCCTTTGCAGAGGGAGGTTAACTTTCAAATGTTTTTCTTCCCCACTTCCCCTGATTCAAACAACTGCCCTGTCAAGTGGGCAGAAGAGTCCAGTGTTCTCATTTACAGGTGGGGAGATGAGGCTGGGACTTGGTAAAAATCCCCAGGCCAGGGTTCTGTGGGCAGACATCAGCAGTGGGAGCCACACAGTAAGCAAAGCATAAACCAGACAGACAGTCTTTGACAGAAGTAATAGAGACACTATTACAGAAATTATAGAATATTTGGAAAATTAGAGGAAAAATACCAATCCCCATTATTTTTCCCTTCAATACTCAGATGAATGCATTGACAGGAACGCTTCTGAGATCTGGCAGGTTCAGTTCCAGACCACTACAATAAAATGAGTATCACAATAAAGGAAGTCAAATAATTTGTCTGGGTTTCCTGGTGCATATAAAGGTTATGCTGGAACACCTGGGTGGCTCAGTTGGTTAAGCAGCTGCCTTCAGCTCAGGTCATGATCTCAGGGTCCTGGGATCGAGCCCCCGATAGGGTGAGGGGAGCTAGGGAATCCCTTCTCAGCAGGGAGACATCTGCTTCTCCCTCCCCCTCTCCTTCTGCTCCCCACCCATGCTCACTCACTCTCAAATAAATACATGTTTTAAAAGTTATGTTTACACTAGATGGTAGTCTATTAAGTATACAGCAACATTACATCTTTAAAAAAAAAAAAGATGTAAATACTTGAATTTAAAAATACGTTATTGCTAAAGTGCTAACCATGGTTAACCTGAGCTTTCGGCAAAGCACAATCACTGATCACACATCACCATAACAAATATGATAATGAGAAAGTTTGAAAAATTCAAGAATTACCAAAATGTGACCAAGAGACATGAAGGGAGCAAACGATGTTGGGAAAATGGTATAGACTTGCTCAACACAGGACTGATGCAAACCGTCATTTTGTAAAAAGTGCAGTATCTGCAAAGCACGATGAAATGGTACATGCTTGTATTTATCCTTAAATAGTTTCTAACAAGTCTTTGAAGGTTTCTTTCCAAGGGTAACGTGGGAAAAAAAAAAAAAAAAAGCCAAAACACAAAAAACACCCTCTCCTGGGGTGCCTGAGTGGCTCAGTGAGCTAAGCTTCTGCCTTCGGCTCAGGTCATAATCTCAGGGTCGGGCTCTCAGCTCAGCAGCGAGCCTGCCTCCCCTTCTCTAACTGCCTCTCTACCTACTTGTGATCTCTATCTGTCAAATAAATAAATAAAATCTTCAAAAAAAAGACGAAACAAAACACCCTCTCCTATCCCAGTAGGTCCTTTCCCTGCCCCTCCCACGTCAGCCCTCTTTCCCGCTCAAGCGCCTCTGTGCTCACCACCCCCTCCACCAGAGGGCCTCACACTGTGGGCCAGGAGCCAGGACTGTAACCAACATGCACCAGGGGCTCCAAAATCCTTGCAACAGAATGGCTCTGAATTCACCGTGTACACACACGAGCACTCAGAGCCACTGGTGTGGTCTTCCTAAGACCCAGCCCTCACCATGGCACAGGACATGAGACCTTTCCCAACCCCCGGCACCCTCCCAGTGTCTCCTATAAATACAGACTTCTAGAATGCAGGCAACAGAAGTAACGTGAGAGGGAATCTAGCTACTCCCCTTCAGTCTAATGCCCAAAAGGGTCTAGGACCCTGGCCCACGTCCCACAGCAAAAACTGGGTGCAGCTGGAACCAGAAAGTCAGACCTTCTCTGATACCTAGGCCTGTCCTCTTCTCGCCCACCCCACTGTCACATGACCCAACTCTGTTCCCCTCAGCCACTTCCTGTCGTGTAGCCTCCTGCGCAAACACACTGGTTAATGTTCAGGATGCAGTGGGCTCCGTGGAGTGGCAGGACAGAGCTGGGTACAGCTAGCTGGGAGATGGCACTATGGGGACAGAACACACCGGACACTCCAACACTTGCCACCGGATGCCCCAGCCCTTCACGCCTGTGCCTCCTTCACCTCCCCAATGTGCCCAAGGCAGGTAGGGCCTTGTTCTCAAGTCGAAGAGCACCCCTGGCTAAAGGGACCTGTATTCAAATCCCTGCCTTGCCTGCGCCTCCCCACTCCCTCCCCCTACTCTACTTGCAGCCTTGAGCAGGTCCCTTTGTAGCCTGGCACCCACCCGCCTGGGCACTAATAGTCACAGCGCTTGTGACCTTACCCGATGGTAACCAGGACCAACCTGGTGTGGGGTGGGCATTTACATGGCATACAGCACCCCTGCCCCTCACAGGGACAAAGGATTCTTTCACAGGCGACCCTCCACAATGAGCACGATGAGCAGTTCACAGCACCAGAGCCCTGCTTCCTCCCTCCCCAACAGAAAGCAGCCCCCACCCACCTCCACCCAAGCTTTTTCTTTTTTTAAGATTTTATTTATTTATTTGAGAGAAAGAGAACACAAGCAGGGGGAGCAGCAGAGGGAGAGGGCTGAGAGGTTCTCTCCAGGCCGCAGCTGCTGCTCAGGAGTGGCCACACAGCCTCTGTCACTGCTGGGATCTGATTTCTATTCACATGGCAAGCAAGCCTCTTTTTCTCCAAACTTATGTAACACGGCTTTCCTCTATCCCGCCTCCCCCACCGCCAGGGAAGGAAACTGCCTGGGAGGTTGCAGAGACCATGGGGGATGGGGCGGAGGAGGGGAGGGAAATCCTGAGGGCTTTTCCCTGCCTGGACCACACCCTGGGGCCACAGGCAAAGCACACAGCCCAGCTTGGTGACCTGGAAGGGCAGACAAGAAGCTGCTTGCAGACCTGGGCCTTGAAATCACTCAACTCCAGAGCAAGAGGCTGAGCCCCCAGGCCAATGCATGCTGCCCCTGGCGGCTCCCGCCCCATCAGGCTCTTCTCTGGGGGCAGAAGAGGTCCATGTCACCCAAGTCCAGACAGATTGCTTCTTCCACCTGTCAGGATCCCCCCTTTGCTCTCCACAATGGCCACCCTCCCTCCTCTGTCCTGTGCTCACTGTCCTTCTCTGGCAAGACAGCCCCTGCCTCTAACCTGGTCTTTCCCAGCCTGCCACTGCTCTGGCCTTACCTCCCCAGCTTCCAGCTGTGACCCAGCCCCCAAGCTCAGGCCTGCCCCCCTAACTGTGCTGGTCCCTGCAGGTGAACCATGCACCTTTCGCACTCACCCTCCCCTCAGCTTCCCGGGTGCTGAGTTCTTCGGCATCCCCTTCCTATCCTGCTCCTGGAGCCCTGGGAGGCTTGTTTCATCTGGCTTCCCCCCACAGCTTTCCCAGCAGCAACCTCAACCACTGCTAAAATCATAGGCCCAGGTCCCCCTGCTTCCCAAGGCCCTTTCTCACCCCCAATCACAGGAGGGCGAGGCCGGGGGGGAGCCCCAGGACCTGGTGGGCTAGGCTGCATTGTGAAGGAAGCATCCAGCATCCACAAGGCCCCCCCAGGCTGACAAGCTACCCCAGGAAACCTATGAGAGGTGAAGGTTTGTGGCCCTGATCCTGCTCAGCTCCCACAACAATGAGAACAGGTAAGCCCTTTTTCAAACACAAACAAGGAGGTTTTATGAAACCTCTTTTTAGTTTTTCATGAAAAAACTACGTGGATGAAGTATTTTCTTCTCTCCTATTTTCTGCCCCAGAAATAACTACTGTGCAAAGCCTTCTGATTCTTCCCCCAAGAGCAAATGATTTTAACTTAATTTCTGAGCATTCTCTACCCCTGTAAAACAAAGGGTTTGGATTAAATAATTCAGTGTGTCACTGGGTTATTCTATAAACACTTACAACTGAGCTATGAGTAAAAAGGGACCCAGTTCCTGTCCGTGTCCTCAAGGCCATCACCACTAGGGGAGACCGAACATGGAAAGTAACAAGAACGTGTGCCCGTGGGTATGATGGTAAGGGCAAGGAGAGAGGGATGCTCAGGGCACTGTGGACTGTGCTGTGAATTCTCCCAGCCAACCAGGCTCAACACCAGCCTGACTAGTGGGCAAGGTCCTTTGCAGACAGATGGAGCAAGGAGAGGGTCAGCCCGCCAAAGGGTACTATATTCGAGGAACCTCATTTTGTTTGGCAGAGAAGACTATTATAGGAATCTGCATTCCCTATGGGGGCGGGGTTGGGGACACAAGATGGAAGGAGACCCCGCACGAAGGAACAGAGGGCAGAGATGCAGGGGAGGGACTGGGGAGCATAGAAGCAACAGGAGGAAGAGGAAAGAAAAGAGCTCCGGAGAAGCACACCAAGTGACCCCTGGAAGCCACACTCTGGCTCATCCGTGACAAAGGCTAAAACCAAAAGGGAGAGGACTTTGGATAAGCGAGGGAGTCAAAGGTTAAAGAAACAGAGGCAAAGAGATTTTTAAATGGTTCCTTTCGCCTCAAATGAGCAACCCCAGCAGATCCCTATTAACCCTTCTCTAAAGGTAAAGAAACAGAAGGGAAAGGTGGCTGACCCTGGTATGTCAAATAATGGTCTCCACAGAGCCACCTCCAGTTACCTTATCCATGACCTCCGGGAGCCAATTAAACAGCAAAGATATTAACATTCAGAGAGAATCCCAAACCTTTCAGTTAGCCATGAACTGTAACCTGGCACCCAACCTTCCCAAGAGCACAGCTTTCCCCCCTCGCTGCCTTCCCTCAGCAAAGGAGGACGGATGCGGCTGCAAGGCTAGGGTGGGGGATGGGCAGGCAAGCCCGGGTCTGGGAAGACCCCACAAAAGCTCTGGTTCCACGAAGACCTCCTATGCCAGGGCTTTTAAATACATGGGCCTCTCTAATCCTCACAACAATGGGAAGAAGCAAGTCCCATTCACCCCCGTGTACAGATGAGAAAACCCAGAGGCCCAGAGTCAGGGAGCCGTCTGTCAAGATGACACATGAAGCCAACGGCAGAGGCTACAGTAACACTCAGGCTCTTCATTATCCGGAGCCTCGATAATTAAGCTCTAAATGTCAGGGCAAATGTTGAGCTGTACTCCAAAGTTCAGAAAAGTCCTTATTCAGGTGCAGGGGATGGTGGTCAGAAGGTACAAACTTTCAGTTCTAAGAGAAATCATCCTGGGATGGAACGTACAACACAGTGATTAGAGTTAACAATACAGGACCTTACACTTGGAAGCTGCTAAGACAGGACATCTTTTTTCTCTCCACCCAACCTGGGGCTCAAACTCACAAACCCAAGATCAAGACTTGCGTGCTCTACTGACCCAGCCAGGCAGCCCTCCAAGGACATCTTAAAAGCTCTCCTCACAAGAAAAATAAATGTAATCACGTCACGACGAATATTAGCTAAACTTACTGCAGTGATCCTTTCCCAAAAGATGCACCCATCCCATCGGCAGACCACACACCCAAAACACAATGTTCTATGTCAATCTTATCTCAATTTTTTTAAAGTTGTGGTTGGGAAAGGGGATCACTCACATTATAGACATAACAAGCTCTATCTGGGAACGTGATCTGACTTTGGGATCAACAAATCCTTTAAGTCTGGCAGTGAGAGAAAAGGCTTCTCTGCTCCCGGTGAGGGAGAGTTCGCTTCCTTCTCCCGCTCTGGGAAGGTCCTGCCTGCAGAAATTTGCTAAAGGGGAAACAGAGGCTGCTTCCTACCTCCTTCTGCCTAACAGCAGAGTTCAAGCAGGGAACTTTCAGAGCACGAAGTCCGGGTCCTAACATGCAGCTACTTTCCTCTCTCCACTTCTTACAAGAAAGGCCACCAAGTGCAATTTAATTTTTTTTCTCCCCTCCCAAGATTCATTAGTTTTTTCATTACTTTTTTTTTTTAAGATTTTATTTATTTATTTGATAGACAGAGATCACAAGTAGGCAGAGAGGCAGGCAGAGAGAGAGAGAGAGAGAGGAGGAAACAGGTTCCCTGCTGAGCAGAGAGCCTGATGCGGGGCTGAATCCCAGGACCCTGGGATCATGACCCAAGCTGAAAGCAGAGGCTTTAACCCACTGAGCCACCGAGGCGCCCCGAAGTGCTTTCATTTTCTACCTTTGTGCACCCCTTTCTGCAAATTCAGTGTTCATCTCCAGACCCAAAAGGCACGCAAATGTTAACAATTAAACGAGACATTACTGGGAGCATTCTGAATCCATTTTTCTTTTTCAGAGTTTGGTTTTCATTAGTTCATGCCATTCTCAGAAATGATCAACATTTTTAAAACAGGATGTAACAAAAGCCACAGCAAAAGGTATGGGGGTTATACTCAAGAGGATGGGTGGGGGGGGGAAGAGACAGCAAAAGGAAAAGAAAAAGGGGAAAGGCAGTCATGGGAAAAGCTGATTCTTAGTCTCTTATTTTCAATGAGCCCTTAATAATAATTGGCAGAACAGCCCCAGAGTAATCAAGGCTTAAAGAAATGTCCCTTCCCAAAGATCACAAAGTAACTTTTCCATTAAAAGAGAATGACTCGGGGCGCCTGGGTGGCTCAGCTGGTTAAGTGTCTGCCTTCGGCTCAGGTCATGATCCTGGGGTCCTGGGATTGAGTCCTGCATAGCATCAGGCTCCTTGCTCAGTGGGGAGCCTGCTTCTCCCTCTGCCTGCTTCTCCCCTTGCTTGTGCCAACTTTCTTACTCACTCTCTTTCAAATAAATAAATAAATACATAAAATCGTTTTTTTTAAAAAAAGAAAGAAGAAGAAGAAAGAAAAGAAACTGCCTTCAAGCACACATTTCCCTTTGCAGGATGCAGGCCAATACAGAGGCCAGATGATCTGTAGTCTATCACAAAGCCAATCACCCACCTGCAGGCAGGAAAACAATGCTAACTTGGATGCTTAGCATCCACAATTCAAGAAAGGGAAATGAGCTAAAAGACCTGTTCTGACCTGCTGAAGGCTAACTTGCTCAGCAGCAGGAGAGGGGTAGAAAAGACACTGGAAAATGGAAAGGTAGAGAGAGCCGGAGATCTGCTCGTTTTTAAATACCAAGTGAGAGAGAATTTCTAGTAATATCACTGTATTTATGATGGCAAAAACTCCACCAAAGTAAGGCATGACCGTGGCGCCTGGGTGGCTCAGCTGTTAAGCAGTGGCCTTCAGCTCACGTCATGATCAGGGGTCCAGGGATCAAGAGCCATATCGGGCTCCCCGCTCGGCTGGCTCCCAGCCTCACGCCGAGATGTACCACTAGATGACGTGGTCACTCTGGGGTGCAGAGCCGCAGAAGCTGGGCTCCATCCTGAGCTACAGTTAATGACATCTGCTCTTCGCTTGATCACCTGACTTCTGACTCAAGCATGCTCTCCTGGGCCCATGGTCCTCCTCAAGAAGTTATCTGTAACTGAGGCAAGTGCCAGTCCCAGCCCCAGGCTTCCCTTAGAAATGAGGCTTTGTGATGTGAGAAGAACATGACACAGCTCTTCCTGGACCCTGGGAAAGTCTTCTAACCCCTTTCCCCCTTCCCCATCTGAATGCACCGCACCTGCCCTTTGCTCTCCAGGGGCTTCCCAAAATAAACCCTGACCACCTCCCCCTGCACCTGTTCCCCTCTCCCCCCACCAGGCTACTCTCCTGACCCATACTTTCTCTTACTGGACCATGCCAACGGCCTCCTAAGTGACCTCTCCCCACTCCAGCTCATCTTTTTTTTTTTTTAATTTATTATTTTTTATAAACATATAATGTATTTTTATCCCCAGGGGTACACGTCTGTGAATCGCCAGGTTTACACACTTCATGGCACTTCATGTGCTATGGCACTCACCATAGCACATACCCTCCCCAATGTCCATAACCCCACCCCCTTCTCCCGACGCCCCTCCCCCCAGCAACCTCAGTTTTGTTTTGTTTTGTTTTAAAGATTTATTTATTTATTTATTTGACAGAGAGAGAGAGATCACAAGTAGATGGAGAGGCAGGCAGGGGGGGGGGAAGCAGGCTCCCTGCTGAGCAGAGAGCCCGATGCGGGACTTGATCCCAGGACCCTGAGATCATGACCTGAGCCGAAGGCAACGGCTTAACCCACTGAGCTACCCAGGCGCCCCAACCTCAGTTTGTTTTGTGAGGTTAAGAGTCACTTATGGTTTGTCTCCCTCCCGATCCCATCTTGTTTGATTTATTCTTCTCCTACCCCCCTAAGCCCCCATGTTGCTTCTCCACTTCCTCGTATCAGGGAGATCATGTGATAGTTGTCTTTCTCCTACTGACTTATTTCACTAAGCATGATACCCTCTAGTTCCATCCACATCATCGCAAATGGCAAGATTTCATTTCTTTGGATGGCTGCATAGTATTCCATTGTGTATATAAACCACATCTTTATCCAGTCATCTGTTGATGGACATCTAGGTTCTTTCCATAGTTTGGCTATTGTGGACATTGCTGCTATAAACATTCGGGTGCACGTGCCCCTTTTGATCACTACATTTGTATCTTTAGGGTAAATACCCAGTAGTGCAATTGCTAGGTCATAGGGTAGCTCTATTTTCAACTTTTTGAGGAACCTCCATGCTGTTTTCCAGAGTGGTTGCACCAGCTTGCATTCCCATGCTCCAGCTCATCTTAGCCACAACAGCCAGGACCCTCTTCAAAAGATAGCTCACCTGACTTCCCTGTGTAGGACCCCTGCTTTGTTCTCCGCTGCCTATGATAATATCCAGCTCCTGGGCAGAACCGTGAAGAACCCCCTTGAGTGCTTCAAGCATCCCTTACTGGACTCCCACCACTTGCCATCAGGAACCCTAGACAACCCAAACAACTTGCTATTTCCTGTGTTTTCTGCCTCCGTGCCATGATCCTGGGCTCCGCTCCACCTGGTATTCCTTTCCTGGATACTGCCACCTGTGTACCATCTCCTTGCTGTAGAGCTTGGCACACATGACACCCCCTCCACAGTGCTTCCCCCGGGGGACTGAGGAAGCACTCTCCCTCCTCCAGCAGCCCATCTGCCTCTCCTGAAGAGCTAAGAGACACTCATCTGGAGCCATCATCCATCGCTTTGGGTCTAGCAGCTGAGGTAATTCTAGAGAGAACGTGACTCACATTTCTCACCAAGAGACCAGCATACTGGATTCTAGCTACTAATTAGCCACTTTCTGTTTCTCTCCATCTGTAAGGTAGAGCAGTCTAGAGCGAGTTCAAAGGAATCGGTTTTTCCCATAAATTCACTGTCCCCCTGAGGCTGTCACAATATGACTGGTGGATAAGACGGCCGGCAAAGGAAGGAGCACAGCCCGGCCACTTCCTGGATGCCCGGGGCAGCCTACAGATGGAGGCCACAAGACACACCCTTGCCACTCAGCCAGGGACTGTCATCAGTACAGAACCCTGTGTGCAGCCTCAGGGGTCACTGTGAAACTTTCTGCTCAGGGAAGCCTGGCAGGATACCAGAAGAGGACCAGCAGGTAGACAGTGTCTGCCAAGGATCACAGAAGAAGACACTCAGAAACTGACCACAGGTGAGTCTGCCACAAACAGCTTGCAAAATGACAACAACCAAAAACATATTTGGACCACTTCTGATCTTGCCTATCAGTGCCGACAGCGACAGGAAGACGTCAGGGGTCTAAACCCTGACCCTCCAGGGACTGTTGCTAACACAATGTGCTCTGGAGACCCCAGCTGTCCCCAGGACTGAGATCCAAAAGCACTCTTGAAGTCTTGGCAGAAGACTTAACTCTTACTCAGACCTGACCGCTCCCCAAGCAGTAAGGAACTTGCCCCGAGTGCCCTCCCAGCAGGAGGGCCCCAGTACAAACTACTCTAGCTCTGAAGAGAGCCATTGGCCATGCACCCCCCTGAGAAATCAAGGCTGGCTGTGCGGGGGCGCTGCAGGCCAGGGTCCTCATCCAGCACAGCATATCATGATGAGACAGGCCACACACTGCCCCATCTGACTGAAGGAAAAGAAAAACGAGTTGAGGCAACATTTAAAACTATTCTTGGCATTTATTGATCTTCACTAGCCAGCAACTCCAAGGGAAAAACAATTTATGGGCTAAGCTGTATGAACTGTCTATCACTTTAACTTACATAATGTTTCTTCAGAGTCTCGATCAAAATAAGACCTTGATTAGTGGAGCAGGCTACGAAGAACAGGCTGGAAACACAAATCACTGCTTTAAGTGGCATGAAGTGGAGCTACATCCTTAGGACCTGACCTCCCACCCTGGAACTCAGCCTAACCACATGAGCCAGCTTTTACATGCACCAGATCTAGAAGCTCCTTCCACAGGGAGTGGGAAAACTGCCTCAAAACCTTTGTGATTAATTCCTTTCTGAGCTTCAGAATCAGGGAAAAACCCTCTCTCCTACCTATGCCATCCATGTTTTCACCAAACACTCAAGGCTGAAAACCTTAGAGCTGAGTCTCGAGCTTAAATTCTAAAGTGTCCTCAATCGGGGAATTCATCTTCCCCTTAAAACTCAGTAGTCAGGAAGCTTTTTCTGACAAAGATCACAGAGCAAATATTTTTAGGCTCTGGGGGCCATACGGTCTCTTTCACAAGCAACTACTCACCTTTGCCATTATAGCACAAAAAGTCACGGAAAACACTTAAGTAAGCACGCTATGTTCCAACAAAACTTCATTATGGACACTGAAATTTGAATTTCACACAATTATCACATGTCACAAAATTCTGAAAAACAATTCTTGGCTTGCAGGCCCTACAAAAATAGGCAATACACCATATGTGGCCTGTGGGCCACCAGTCTGCCCACCTCTGCTTAAATGTGTAATTACTGTTTTGATCTGTTAACAGTTTTTGTCTCTCTGACCCAGGGCTTAATCGTTATTTGTAGCGATAAATAATTTTTCCTCCTAATTTGCTAGTTTTCAGCATCTGTTCCTCTTCCCCACCCTCCAGGAATCAACCCCCTCTTTTCTTTGGGGGTTTCTGCTAGGGAGTCAACCAAGAAGCCCCATCTATCTCACCAGGGGGTGGGCTTATAATCCCAGATGGCCAACCAGACTACGCTAGCCCCTGGAAAACAGTGATTGGCCCAGTAGTGGGCGGGCACTGCTAGCAGAGCCAATCAGTGATTAAATCCCTCAGGAGAGGCAGATCTCTTTCTGGGGAACACAGTACTAATCCCCCGGGCTGGGGGCGTCCATGTTGCCCCCAGTGAAAAGATTCCAACTATACAGGAGGCCCACAACACGAGGCTTAAGGCCGAGGGGTAACAGGGTCCTAAAACTGTCATTTCAACCCATGTTCATCCCTGCCTTCTAATAGGTAACCCACGCCAATACATTCTCTCTTTTCATTAAGTAATCTTGCACTGGATTTCTGACACAACCAAAGAATCCTGACTAATTATATCACATCAAATTCTATTTGAAAGTTGGCAGGGTAGCGATTCATGCATAAAAAATGACACTGGCTGTGTTCCACCATGTATTTAGAGTCACTTTTCCCCTGTTAAACTCCAAGCTGCTGGAGGACACAATTCATTTCTGAGACATCTTTATGCCCTCTGTAGTGATTCACTCAGTACCTTGAACTTGGTAGGTATTCTATGAATATTATACAGATACTACTTTCCTTGGATGGGGGAAGCCAACGGGGAGAAGGGCAAATAAACATGGAGCAACATGAACACGTACCTAGCCATGACCATACACCGGGACACTACTCAGATTCCAGACATAGTTTATACTCCCAGGGGGCTCACAGAGCTAACCCCCACTCCCCAACCAACAGCCCACAAACCACACACACCAGGCTGAGTCACACAGGCTGCTCCGCCCTTTGAACACCCAAGGGTGTCTACCCAATGCCAGGACAGACTGACAGAGGACTGCTACTACCTCTCTGACCTCAAGTATGTTCTTTCTAATAATGAAGTTCTTCTTTCCAGCTCCTCTTCTAACTCAGGCAAAAAAGACCTGAAGGGAAAAGCATCCTGACATGGGAACTATCCCCTCAAGCAATAAGGACTGCCCTGATGCCAAGACCTTGTGTGACTGACCCCAAGACAATGACAAATCTGACCTCTGTCCCACATTTTCCTTACATAAACCTGAAAGTGGAGCGCCTGCGTGGCTCAGTCAGTTAAGCCTCTGCCTTCAGCTCAGGTCATGATTCCAGGGTCCTGGGCTTGAGCCCCACATGGGGCTCTCTGCTCCCCACATGGGGAAGCGGGGAGCCTGCTTCCCCCTCTGTTTGCCTCTCTGCTTACTTCTGATCTCTGTATCAAATAAATAAATAAAATCTTAAAAAAAAAAAAAAAAAGAAGAAGAAGAAGAAAGAAAGTGCTTCCAGCCCTTTGGAGACGCTAGTCCATCATCTTCCTGGTGTCGCCTCACTGTAATAAATTCCTTTCTTTTTTTCACCACCAATCCTCTCTCTGCCCTTGATTTTGTCAGCGGCCAGTGGCCAGTGGTCAAACCGGGTCTGTTTGGAACCCCGAGCACAGTGCTCTTGCACCCCTGTGCCCTGGCTATAGGATCACAGCACACTGGTTCCCTACCAGTCTTTTTTTTTTTTTTTTTTTTGCCACCCAGCATCCCAGAAGAGGGGGCAGGGGGCAGGCAGGAACAGGGGTCAGGCAGGGAGCTGGATTTGTGGGCTGGTCCCAGGACTTAGTGCCCCTCTCCACCACCCACCAACCCAAGGGCAGGTAGGACAAGCACAGTGATGGGTTATGAGCTCCCTTTAGGCTGGTGCAGCTGGCTCCTGGGGCAGGGGGCGGGGCGGGGGGGTGGAAAGCTTGCCTTCAGAGCGTTCCCTACAAATGAAGAGTCCAGAGCAGCTGGCCATCACTTCAAACACTGGGAATATCAGCTGTACCAGTCCTGCCCACAAAGTCCCACTCTGGGGCAGCAGAGACAAATCACTCCAGGAATGAGGGGAAGAACTTGGTTTGCACCCAGCATGGACACATCAGTAAGGCAGGAAAGCTAGCCACATGCAGGCCCAGGCAGGGTATCCCACTAGCACCAATGGTCTTTCAACTCAACCAGTCGACTAAAGATAAAGAAAAAACTTTCAAGAGACTGCTACCTAGCTGTAAAAACAGGACCTAAATGGCATGTGAAAACAGTTTCGCCCCAACTAAGCATATGGCTCTTCCTCTCCCTGAAAAAGCAACTGGTATTAGTACCACACCCGCCGTGAGGCTAAGAAAGCCGAAGCAACCCATGGAAGTTAGCGGCTTTTCTGCTGACACAACCCCGCCTCCCAACCAGAGCAGCCCAGGTCCCTGCCCCACAGATGTGTGGGTCCAGCTCTTCAAAAACTTCTCTGAACTTTTAAGTTTTTTGAGATGCTTAAACCAGTGTTTGGCAATCATAAAAACCTACTAATTCATCTGCTAAGTGGCCGTAACATATATGTCAACTATGTTGGTCAAGCACCTTTTTAAGTGCATGTAGGCATTGTCTCAATCCTCAGAGCCCTGGAGGAAGGCTAGTCTCTCCATTTCCCTGAGGCTTGGAGAAGTTAAACAACGTGCCCAAGGTTTCCCAAATGCTGAACTTCTGGCACCAGGATAGAGTGAAAAACCTGTGGCCATAATATTTTGTAGTTGCTCGCAACGAGACAGAATCTGTCCCTCTACATTTTAAGCCCTGACTTTATCACATGACTTTTTTTTTTTTTTTGCCTCAGCCAAAAGGACATTACCAAACCTGACGGAAGCAGAGCTTTAAATCGTGCTTGACTAGGGTTAGCCCTACTTCTACGTCAGTAGTAATTTCAACCCCAAGGCCATTGTGGAAAGAAGCCAGGGCATTAGCATCTCAGAGGATGAGTGAAAACATGAGGAAGCCCAACCAACCCACAAAATTACAGAAAGTAAGACACTGCTGTTTCTCTCTCTCTTTTTAAAGATATTTGAGAGAGAGAGAGCAGGGGGAGAGGCAGAGAGAGAATCCTGAGCAGATCCCACACTGAGCACAGGGCCCCACATAGGGCTGGATCTCACGACCCATGAGATCATGACCTGATCCAAAACCAAGAGTTGGATGCTCAAATGACTGAGACCCCAAGCCCCTATACATTACTATTTTTAAAGTACTAAGTGCTGGGACATCTGGGTGGATCAGTAGGTTAAGCACCTGCCTTCCACTCAGTTCCACATCGGGCTCCCTGCTCAGGGGGGAGTCTGCTTCTCCCTCTGCCTGTTGTTCCCCTAGCTGGTACTATCTTTCTCTCCGACAAATAAAATCTTTTTAAAAAATGAAAAAAATAAAAAATAAATAAACCAGTAAGTGTTGGGCTGGTTATTCCACACCAAAAGCTCACTGAAATAATCACTAAGTTATCACCAGTAAATCAGTATCGACAAGTGGGAATAAAGAATGTGAGGCAAAGAAAAAACATCTTCACTTCTTCCCCATTTCTCTCAAGGGCATAATGAGAAAAAACAGAGTTTAAATTTCATCAGGAAAAGAATATATTTAGACCAGAGGGAAAAATTACTGGCAGCAAGGAAGCCTAAAGACAGAGGCAGGGAGACTGAGTTGTCCCACTGTCACCCTTACTCAGGTTTCCAGGAACCATCCACTCATTGTTCTTGCTCAGGAATCACATTGTGCAAGAATACCATTCCACAGCCCAGGGCTCCCAGTGAATTCTTTCAGGGCTTCTGGAGAAGACGCATGACAGTGGGAGTCTAAACCGCGGAGAGCCAGGCCAAGCTGCCTGCGCACACGGCTCATTGGAGCCAAAGTCCCAGTGACTTCCCTTTCTTGGCTGGGCAAGGAACGAACTCTCCAACAAAGGTATCTGCCCAGAGACCCGTCTGGCTCACAGAGCAGCTCTTCATGCCAAGGAGCAGTAACTGGTGGAGCCAGAAAAGAAATTCCAGAGAGAAGTGGGGGCAGCACCAGGCAAAAAGGGAAAAGCAAGTTGGTTGTTCCAGGAATAAGCTGAAACTTTCCTCTTTCTGGAATGGACATAAAGTTAGAGCTCTCCATCAAACACACAGCCTACAGTACATGGAAGGCAGCAGGAAGAGAAAAACTCTGGCCTAGATGAACCACTGTGTTAGGAGCAGGAGACACGGCTTCTTGGCCCGGTTCCACTGTTGATTCCTGTGTGTTCTGGCACAAGGTAATCACACTTCCACCGGTTTAATAGCCCTTGAAGGGCGAGCCACTCTATGCTGTTCCACTAGGGGCTGCGCACACACAAACGAATGAGACATGGCCCTTGACTTGCAGACACTCACAGACCAGTGAGAGGAAAACAAACACCGCGCCATGGTTTCCACATGTGGAATACAGGCAAAAGAGACCTATCACAAGGTCGGTGTGACCAATAAATGAGAAAAGTAGCGAACGCACATGATACACCACTTGGTACATAACAGGCCCTCGATAAACAGTCATTACTAATTACAGTAACAAAGGGATGGACACTGCCCGAGGAATACAGACGCAAAACCCTTCATCTGCTTTGGGAAGGGGTTGGTTCATGGGAACACTTCTTGGAAAAGATGTCTGAACCAAACAGTCACATTATTACTATAGTAACACTGTAACTAAGCTAAACAGTAACATTATTAATGATTTGTGTGAGGCAGCCCTTTAAGCCTCACAAATATACAAAATATGTGTG
Source organism: Mustela nigripes (assembly GCF_022355385.1). Classification (NCBI taxonomy): domain Eukaryota; kingdom Metazoa; phylum Chordata; class Mammalia; order Carnivora; family Mustelidae; genus Mustela; species Mustela nigripes. The sequence continues at coordinate 45,962,252 of NC_081569.1, read as the reverse complement.
TAATTTGCAATTACTGCCCTTTAGCATGAACTCTCCTCATTTAACAGATGAATAAATAACTAAGAGTTTATACACCCTGTATGTAAGAGACTTGGGATTTGAACTTTAACTGGCAGAGTCCCAAGGCTCGGGGCTATACTTGAAAAGATGAGGGAGGGGGTGGGGTTGGGAAACAAGCATTCCCAGGAAAGGCAGTAACAGCAGAAGGGAGCAGCACACAAAGGTCCAGCTCATAAAAGGAATTCCGTCTCACTGGGTCTCCATTTCTTCACAAACTACATAAAGGCAGAAGGAAGGCAATCCACCTTTGTTAGGCCCCTCTTTCTGTAAACCATTGTGCTAGCTGCATTCTGTGATTTCCTAAATCCTCACAGCAGCCGAGGAGGAGGCAAGAGGATTCTGTATTATAAATGACACAATGGCCTTCCTCTACCAGATCCTCCTCCAACACTGATGGTCCCGCATGGGTCCCTCTTAAGTGAGAATTTATGTCATTTGCAGCCCTCAAACACAGCCCCACGCACAGGAAATGTTCACTTCACCTCTCCTTTCAGCTACTCCTATTTCCTAGAAGTAAGTACACTAGAATATTCTATCCCAGAATTCAGAGATCTGGGAAAAAAACAAAAAACAAAAAACACCCCAGATCAAGGTCTACGTACTGCTGGAAAACTGTTCCCCACACAAGTCGCACTGTATCTCTTTACTGCTACTAAAAAGGACAAAATGGTAGATAGTGGTTAAAAGTAGGAAGCCTTCTACAACTTTGCATTTTAAGTGTATAGTTTGACACATTCCAAATGAAGTATACACCTGTGAACCCACCACCAAAATCAGGATTTAAAATTTTGATTACTCCAAAAAGTTCCGTCATATCCCTTTGAAGGCGATCCCCACTCCAGTCCCCCACACCTTCAGGCAACCACTAATCTACTTTATTTTATTACTATGTTACTGTGGATTAACTACGTCTGTCCTAGATAATCACATATGTGGAGTCCTACAGTCTGTATTCTTTTGTTTAGGGCTTCTTTACTCAGCACGTTTTTGAGATTCATCCAAGTTGTATCAACAGTTTGTTCATTTTTATTGTTGAGTTGCATTCTGTTGTGTAAATATATCAAAATTTGTTTATTCACTCGTCTGGTGATTAATATTTTGTTTGTTCTAGTTTGGGGCTACTGTGAATAAAGATGCTATGAACATTTGTGCACAAGTCTGTAGTGGACAAATGTATTCATTTCTCTCTCTTTTTTTTAAAGATTATTTATTTATTTGACAGACAGAGATCACAAGTAGGCAGAGAGGCAGGCAGAGAGACAAGAGGAAGCAGGCTCCCTGCCAAGCAGAGAGCCCGATACGGAGCTCGATCCCAGGACCCTGGAATCATGACCTGAGCAAAAGGCAGAGGCTTTAACCCACTGAGCCACCCAGGCGCCCCTGTATTCATTTCTCTTAAGTCAATGCTGAGATGTGGGGTTGATGGACTGGTTGTATGGTTTAACTTCAGAAGAAACTACCAAACTCTCTCCCAAAGTGGTTGTCCCTTTCCCTGGCTGCTTTTAAGAAACTTGCTTTATCACTGTTTTCAACAACTTCACTGTTTTTGGGGGGAAGGGGTGGTTTGTTTGTTTTTTTTTATTTTTTTGCTTCTTGGTTAATAGCTTTTTTAGTATATAATTTTTTTTTTAAGATTTTATTTATTTGACAGACAGAGATCACAAGTAGGCAGAGAAGCAGGCAGAGATAGGAGGAAGCAGGTTCCCCACCGAGCAGAGAGCCCGATGTGGGGCTCGATCCCAGGACCCTGGGATCACGACCCGAGCCAAAAGCAGAGGCCTTAATCCACTGAGCTACCCAGGCGCCCCAATTTTCTTCTTTTTTAAAATATTTTTTTATTTATTTGACACAGAGAGATTGAGCATAAGCAGGCAGAATAGCAGACAGAGGGAGAGGGAAAAGCAGGCTTCCCAATGAGCAGGGAGCCCAACATGGGACCCGATCCCAGGACCCTGGGATCATGACCCAAGTCAAAGTCAGTCCCTAACCAACTGAGCCACCCAGGCGCCCCTACAATTTTATTTTTTTTAAGATTTATTTACTTGAGAGAGAATGAGAGAGAGACTATAATTTTACTTTTTAAAGATTTATTTACTTGAGGAGCGCCTGGGTGGCTCAGTGGGTTAAGCCTCTGCCTTCGGCTCAGGTCATGATCTCAGCATCCTAGGAGGGGGTCCTGGGAGCGGGTCCTGGGACTGAGCCCTGCATCAGGCTCTGCTCAGCAGGGAGCCTGCTTCCCTCTCTCTGCCTACTGCTCTGCCTACTTCTGATCTCTCTCACTCCGTCAAGTAAGTAATTTTTTTTTTAAAGACTTTTTTTTTTTTTTTTTTTTGACAGAGAGAGAGATCACAAGTAGGCAGAGAGGCAGGTAGAGAGAGAGGAAGGGAAGCAGGTTCCCTGCTGAGCAGAGAGCCCAATGCGGGACTTGATCCCAGAATCCTGAGATCATGACCTGAGCTGAAGGCAGCGGCCCAACCCACTGAGCCACCCAGGCGCCCCAAGTAAGTAAATTTTTTTAAAAAGATTTATTTACTTGAGAGAGAACGAAAGAGAGAGAGTGAACAAGTCTCTGAGAGGCAGAGAGAGAGAGAGAGAATCTCAAGCAGACTTCCTACCAAGTGCAGAGCCTGAAACGGGGCTCGATCCCACTCAGGACCAAGATCATGACCTGATCTGAAACCAAGAACTGGAAGCTTAACCAACTGCGCCATCCTGGCACCCCTACTAGTATATAATTTTCATACAATAAACCCCATATGTTTCACGTGTATCATTTGAAGAATATATATATGTAATCATCGCAACCAAGATTATAAACATATTACCCCCAAAAGTTTCTTTGTGCCCCTCTAATTCTTCCCTTCCCCCTTCCCTCACTCCCCACAGGACCATTGGTCTGCATTTCATCACTACAGATCAGTTTATAATTTCTAGAGTTACATAAATGGCATCACACAGGGGGCGCCTGGGAGGCTCAGTCATTAAGCGTCTGCTTTTGACTCAGTCATGATCCAGGGTCCTAGGATAAAGCCTCGAGTTGGGCTCCCTGCTCAGCCAGGAGCCTGCTCATCCCTCTGCCCCTCCCCTGCTCAGTGCTCTTTCCCTCCCTCTCTCAAATAAAATCTAAAAAAAAAAAAAAAGTATAAACTATTTCCACCTATATAAAATAGAGAAAGCAAAAACAAGTCTACAGTGATAGAAAGCACATCAGTGGTTGCCCGAAGGTCTAAGGAGAAATGAGCATCAGAAGCGCAAGTGTACTTCTGGGGTGGTGGAAATGTTCTATCCTAATTATGGTGGTAGATGCATGTGAGGATTTATCAAACATCACACATCAAACCTTCCGCTAAAGTGGCTGTCTTTTATCCAATATAAATTACACCTCAATAAAGTTTATCAGGAAATAAAAAAAGGCTGAAGAAGCCAGAGGCCAGAAAAATGGAGAACATAGGGCTATAGACCACGTCTGTTCAGTCACGGTGTGTTAATGGCGACAGGTGTGAGAAGGGAGGGCTCAAGAGGAGTGAGGGGGGCTGATGGAATTGACTGGCCAGCTTAGGAGCCACTTCTGAAATTGGCATTTTTTTCAAAAATTATAAAATATGCATAACATAAAATTTACCATTTTAACCATTTTCAAGCATACAGTTCTGGCAGTGAATACATTCATGTTGTTATGCAACTACCCTCACGGTCAGGGTTGTTAAGGTGTCAGTTTTGCTTTAACTGATCTGTAGATTCAAGGCCATCCCACTGAAAATCCCAGTAACCTTTCTGTGTAGAATTGACAAATTATATCCAAAACAGAAATGGAAACACAAAGGGCCTAGAACAGACAAAACAGCTTTGAAGAAGAAAAACAAAGATGGGGCACTCAGACTACCTGATTTCCAGATTTATTACAAAGCTGCAATTATCAGCAGTGTGGTGTTGGTGTGAAGCTAAATATAACAGATCAAATAGAACAGAAGGAAGAATTCAGAAACAGACATGTACACATGTAGTCCATTGAGTTTTGACAAAGATTCCGAGGCAGTTCAATAGAGGAAAAATCATCTCGTCAACAAATGTTGCCCCAATGGTTGTGTATTCTTATGCAGAAAAATAAACCCATAAAGAAAACTGAGCTCTCGGTGGATCACAGGTCTAACTCTATGAATTACAGGCACAGAGTGCCTTCTGAAAGAAGACAGAAGACTACCGTGGTGACCTCTGTTGCAGCAGAGTTTTTAATATGGGACACCAAAGGCACAACCAAGTCTAAAGGAAAAAAAAAAAAAAAAAAAATCAAGAAACTGAGCTTCATCTAAATAAAAAACATTTGCTTTTCCAAAGACACAGAGACGAAAAGGCAAGCCACAGACTAAAACCAGATATTGGCAAAACATCCATCTGTCAGGTAGTCTTGTCTAGAATATATAAAGACCTCTTAAAATTTAATAATAAAAAGATAACCCAATTGGAAAAATGGGTAAACCTTTGAACAGAGGTCTTACTAATGAAGATATCTGGGTGGCATAAAAGCACATGAGAAGATAGTGAACATAGTGAGTCACAAGGGGCAGGTCAATTCAGATCACAGTGAGATACCCCTCCACACCTACTGGAATGTCTAGAGACTGCAGGTCAGTAGAACATGCAACTCGATCTCAGGGTCATGAGTTCAAGCCCCATGTTCAGTGTAAAGCTTACTGCAAACTAAATAACTAACTAGTCAAAGACTTGTTATAAAGATTAAAAACACTATTCAATAGCTTTCACACCAAAATAACACACACAAGAGAATGCAACAACTGTTCAATTTCAACTAAAATTCAAAACATAGTAACTAGCAAGTACTTCTCACCTCTGTGCATAATCTTGTGCTTCTCCCTCAGGTATGTCAGACCTTTTATTACCTAGAAGAAAGACAATGTCACAAGATGGGAAATTGAAATGATGGTGGTTAGTCAGCCTCCGTATTTTAAAATGATCTAGAAAATATTTCATCTAACATCACAAATTTGCCTTCTTTCCTTATTTTGTATTCAATTTTTAACCTGTCTTATCAAGAAACCATCTTTTTAAATGGTATAGAGTTACTTTAAGCAACATTGATTATTTCAGGTTTAGACAACTTTAAAAACCCTGGTGCTTGAATTCCCTTTTTTTCTAAAGCTGCAATATAAAAAGAGGATTTTTCATGCCACAGTGGGAATTCTTTTGGACACCCTGTCCTATTTCTGTAGACACAGATTTTAATATAAAGAAAGTCACTTTTCAGGTTCTGACAAAAGAAAGAGAGAGAGATATTATATCTAGAATCTAGACAGGGAAAATTCTAGCAATAAGACCCTACTCTTCTTACAAACTTTCCCTTTGACTGACTTACTATCTTCCTCCCATGTCCATTTCCTGCCAGCTCATTAACTTCCTGATGAGGGGGCTTGGAAGAAAAATTACACAATATACTCACAGCAATGCTAACTTTTCCTAAAATTTGCTCAGGAATTCTTCCAGCTTTCTTCAGGACTTGATCCAAGGAACCCCCATCCTAAGAAAAAGAAAACCAGCCCATTTAGTGACAGTGTTTCTAACTATTCTTTCAAGTGTTAAACTTCAGCAGGGAAGGATATCTCACATGTGACAAATCCCCCTGAAGGGTAATGTTTGATTTGTTCCAGACCTCAAAGACAGAAATGCAAAACATTGTGGGAGGATCAAGTAACCAAAAACTCAAATCATATGAATAATCATTAAATGAACTACCAATCCAAAAATCAAAAAAAGCTGTGTTGGGGGCACTTGGCTGATTCAGTCAGTAGAACACATGACTCTTGATCTTGGAGCTAACAGTTCAAGCCCTATATTGGGTGCAGAGATTACTTAAAAATAAAATCTATGGGGAGAAAAAAAAAGGTTTGTGCTGAACTGAAGGAACAGTATATGGTTAGGACCAGAGGCTCTAGAGGCAAACTGTCTAAATTCACATCCCACCAACTCTGCCACTTACCATCAAGGGAACTTTGACCATGTTACTCACAACTTGTAAAATGGGGGTGGTATTTTAAGGTTACTATAATAACCACAGGGTGACTATAAACATTGAACAAGCTAATACATGCAAAGCACTCAGGACAGCATCTAGCCCATAGTAAATGCTCAATAAATGTCAGTCATTTTATCACATTTATCACCAGCATGTAAGTCACAACTTGTATTTGATATTATCCTAACAAATCACAGTTAATAAAATAAAAAGAAAAATGCCACAGAGAGTAATAATTCATTCCACAAATCCTACTAAGTGTCATGAAGGGGTGTTAAGTTCTATGGAGGACAGAGATATAAAAAAAGACCTGTTCCCATCCTCAATACATGTACAGGGGTACCTGGGTGGTTCAGTCGGTTAAGCATCCATCTGCCTTCAGCTCAAGTCATGATCCTGGGGTTCCTGGGATCGAGTCCCACATCAGGCTCCCTGCTCAGCAGAGAGTCTGCTTCTCCCTCTCCCTCTGCCCCTTCTCCCCAACCCCCTTCCCCACTCATGTTCTCTCACTCGCTCTCTCTCAAATAAGTAAAATCTCTAAAAAAATAAAATGTACACAGTAGAAGAGTAAATATACAACTCCTAATAAAACAAGTGCTTAAGAAAAGTGTTACAGGGGTGCCTGGGTGGCTCAGTGAGTTAAGCCTCTGCCTTCAGCTCAGGTCATGATCTCAGGGTCCTGGGATCGAGCCCCATGTCTGGCTCTCTGCTCAGCGGGGAGCCTGCTTCCCCCCTCTCTCTGCCTGCTTCTCTGCCTACTTGTGATCTCTGTCTGTCAAATAAATAAATAAATAAGTCTTTTAAAAAAAGAAAGAAAAGTGTTATACATGCAGAAGAAAGAAGTAATTCTGATTTCGCTTTATAGAATGACATTTGTTGGCTAAAATTAACAACTCAGGAAACAACAGATGCTGGAAAGGATTTGGAGAAAGGGGAACCACCTTTCACTGTTGGTGGGAATACAAACCGGTGCAGCCACTCTGGAAAACAGTATGGAGGTTCCTCAAAAAGTGAAAAATAGAGCTACTCTAGGACCTAGCAATTGTACTACTAGGTTTTATCCAAAGAATACAAATAAAGTATCTTGAAGGGGCTCATACCACACACTGTTCATAGCACCGATGTCTACAATAGCCAAAATTTGGAAAAAGCCAAGATGTCCATCAGCAGATGATAGATAAAGATGTGTCTGTGTTCCCACCATGTGTGCACAACCACATATGCTGGAACATTATGCAGCCATCAAAAATAATAATAATAATAATAATAATAATAATGCCATTTGCAATGACATGGATTAAACTAGAGGATATTATGCTAAGTGAAATAAGTCAATTAGAGAAAGGCAAATATCATATGATTTCACTTATGTGGAATTTAAGAAACACTGAGAAACATAGAGGAAGGGAAGGAAAAATAAATTAAGACAGAAACAGAGAGGGCGCCTGGGTGGCTCAGTGGGTTAAGCCGCTGCCTTCGGCTCAGGTCACGATCTCAGGGTCCTGGGATCGAGTCCCGCATCGGGCTCTCTGCTCAGCAGGGAGCCTGCTTCCTCCTCTCTCTCTCTCTGCCTGCCTCTCTGACTACTTGTGATCTTTCTCTGTCAAATAAATAAATAAAATCTTTAAAAAAAAT